>NW_027451253.1:0-47000 GCF_964194025.1 Convolutriloba macropyga | reverse complement strand
CACTTGCCTTTTGTAGTTTTTTAATTGATCCATATGCGGGTTTTCCGTCTCTATACAGCCTTTCTAGATTGGCTTTTTCAGATTTTGAAAGAAATCCAGCTCCCTCTGTCTTTGCTTTTGGCATCTTTGTTTGTTACTTCTCGTGGATTTATTCCGTTAGCGTCAAGTATTGTGATTGTATAATATATGTCGGGAAAATCAACGTTCTTTCTTTTTAATGCAAAAAAAAATTCTGCGAAAGCTACTTCTGTATCTCTTCCATCTCTTGTGTCGTTGAGAGATAGCTTGACTCGCGGTGAATTCAAAATTTGATTTACAAATGAATCGTTCTTTAAAGATCTGGTTTTGTTGCTGATTTCCTTGTAATTGGGGTTCAAATGTGTTGGGACAGAAACTGGTTTCTGCTCAAAAGTGTCCAACTTTTTAACTCCTAATTTGAACTTTTGTTCGTAAAGGTGTTGAAGAATCAAAACAAACTGTTCCATTTCAAGACAATCAATTAATGATAGATGGTGTCAAAATTGATAAGAGCTCTATTCCTTTTCGTGAACTTAAAAAAGTTTTCTTTTATTTATTCCGGTTCTTTTTAGCACGAGTTGATGAATTTCGTCTCTGTACTTTATTACGTCTTGTTTTTGTATTTCCTGTAGTTGTCCCCCGAGACGGTTTACTATGCATTTGTTTAGAAACTGAATGAAATTTTTTGAAAAATTTCTCAGGAACGTTTTCATGAAGTTCTGGGAATACAATTGGAACGTTATCAGCGTATAGAGAGGTTGTGTGTCCATCGTTCAAAAAAGTAATCTCTTGTTTCGTTTTAGGGAGAAAAATAATAGTGGGAATAGAACCACTGTTCGTGCAAAATCTAAAAGAGTCGACTGTTTTCGGAGTCAGATCAATGAGTAAATGAACATACGGGATTGAAGTAAATTTTGTATACCAATCTTTTAATTGTGATCCTAACCCGAGCTGTTGACTAAGAGTGTTAATCTGGAGAACATCTCTAGGAGACTTGAATAAAACTATATGAGTATTTTGTAACTCAATATCTCTTCCCAACCTACTCAGATGAAAAAGATTATGCTTTATATATATATATATATATATATATATATATATATTATATATATATATATATATATATATATATATATATATGTATATTGTACTGAGTCCTTTGTGTCTTCCAGTTGTCGCGATTTTGACAAATTCTTTCGAGCTTGAGATTTGCTCACAAGAATCATCAAAAATCAGCAAATACTTTGTTCCATTATTGGGTAGACTCTGAATGAACTCAAAGTCAACTCCTCGAATAAAATGAATGTTCTTAATGTTTTTGGACATTAGTCCGTAAAGTGATTGATAATGTTGATAAAAATAGTAAATTTTATCAAAATCGGTTTGAAAAGTTCCAATAATTAACCAATCATGGATAAGATGAGATTATGCAGACGCGCTTGGTCCCACCAATGATATAAAAAGGCGTTCCTTAGTAGAAATTACTTTGTTCATAGTTTAGGAGAAGGTAAAATATAACCGACTGTACTAGATAAGATAGCAATCCAAATTGTTGTTTCTTCACAGGTTTCGGCAAGAGTTATTCTTACTATACAGCACGCTAATATTAACAAAATAACAAAAAATTGGGACAAAAAAACCACCAGAGATCTATTACAAGTCTGTCCAAAACATTTCCACAATTGTCGTTCCTGGTAATTATCATCAAAGACAAAATTACCTAAATTTGAACCGTTTTTTGTATGCTCGGTCATTTATACCTTATTTTTAAGGGAAAATCATTTCTTTGAACTGGGAATGCGCCTTCTCTCTGATTTCAAAAGTAGTAAAAAAATAATAAATTACAAAACGATCACAAATACAAATAGAAATTACAAATAGAAATTACAAATACTATACGTTGTCGAAAAATCTAGAGTCCAAGTTCCGTAAGCATAAGCTTTCTTCTCTGCACAGTGAAATGTCTTTTTGTAACGATACGGATAATTGCTACAATCCCAGTCAGTATCCGAGTTATTAAGAAGCTTAGAAACTTCTGGACAACCAAGATCATCTAGATTCTCCACATCTTTACACAAGTAATTTTAGAGAAGATTACACTTCTCTAATCCTTTTGCAAAGTTTTCTATTGTAGGTGAACAATGTTGGTGAATGATTGATGGCAACTCAGTGTATTCCAGTTTTCCATTGTTCCAATTAATCCCATGTAAATTTTTAGTGTTCCACTTTGCTTGAAAAGTAGGTTTATAGTCTTTGGGTGGGAGGAAACTGTATCCCAATACAAATTCCATCATTGAAAACACCCAACTCCTTGACAAATTTGCCCTCCAAGCATTCAATATCAAATACAACGTGAGACATTATTTTTTCTAGGTTGGATTATTACAAAAATGATTAGCAGTCTAGCATTTTGAAAATTTGAGGATGATAAAATTTAATAAAAACACAAAAGATTAACCCAGTTAAATGGCCCAAGAAACATGAGCTTGGAAAATTTGGTAACATGTAACAGTATTCTGGTCCCTTGTTTGTAGTTGCTTTAACCGCTCCAGCAGAATCGTGTAGTATAGCATGTAATCGAAAAACTTTCAATCTAGCAAAGAAAAAAACTAAAAAGGAATTTCCATAACCAATAAGTCCTCCATGAGGAAATTTTTGGTTAATTTCCTCCAAATTTATATTCTCGTCCCAAATTTTACAGGCCGCTAAAAAACAGTTTTTTTTGTTTTTGCGTTTTTTATTTTTGGGAAACATTGAAAGGATGCTTCCGTAACAATTGAATATGTTGACAAGAATGACAATGTCCATCAACTTTGCGTTCCTTCATCCATGTCAAGACAAGTTTCCTTAAGTTTTCCAATATAAGATAAAAGTGTAGGGAGATGCTCTAGTAATTTCTCGTACTCTTTTTTTAATTCAATATTTGTCAGAAAACTCCACTGGTATCCGTTCCAACGATGTTGTGAAATGGTAACTTGTTGTTTATCTGAACGATATATAAGACTTGTTCTGCGTAATCCGTTGTGAATAACCCACTTAAATTCTTAAATTTGGGCCTCTATGTCCAAATTTTGCTAATTTGGGAAAATTTTGAGCTTCAAGAACGGTATAGGATAATATCTTTTAAGTTCGTAATGAAGTCTAACGTGAAAAACCTTTGACTTATCTCTGAGACTCAAAAAAATGTTTCTTGAGCAACCAATATCCCAACTCATTCTCAGATTAAAGATTTTTAAAATGAAAAATTTATTGTAGAGAAGACAAAGACCTTACAAAATCACACAACAATTATCAGCGAAATGTACATTGTTAAATGTTAGAAAAGTCATTCAAATTTGGAATCAGTTCCTTGAACTCGTCCAAAGTGTAGCTGACATAAGTCGCCTTCTTAAAATCATTGTTTTCTTTACGAAAAAAGAGCCGAATCTGCACATTAATGGAGGCTGGATTCTCCTGAACGTATTGAATGAAAGTCACATATATTCGTCTATTTTGTCCTATGCTGACCTCTCTGACTTTGTGACATCGTTGCAGCACCTCCTCCACACATGGGTTCTTATCAAATTGAGTCGGGTGCTCACTCAGTTTCAACTCCCCATCCATGATACTGTTCTTGAGGAAACAGTATTTCTTGAATTCGTACTCTCCAATTCGAAGCTGTTGGTACTTCTCAAAGGTTCCACAGTTATCTTTTTTGAAGAATTGGAAAATTGGTTCGGAATAATTTTGTCCATTTTTAAAAATCTGGGACACAGTAAATCTCCCAAATCTTTTTGGGTTAGAACCAAAGTCTACTAAAACCGGAACCGAATCAGTTCCAGTTTTAGGTTGAGAATCGGTAAACATAGATGGAGCACTCGAGAAAAAACGGAGAAACTTTAGAGAGAGACATTTTATCAACTTAATCTGATAGAGAGAAATTAATTGAATGATTTGACTTTTAATTTTATTCCCTCTTTTGTTTCCGATCACCTTTATTTGGTAATGATGTCAGTATCCTTTTTTAATTCCCAAACATGGAAAATTCAATTGTGTCATTTTGCAAAAATTCCTTATAAGGAAACTTAGTCAGAAATTTTAAGTTGACCAAACATTTGAAACAGAGCAGTGTATTTATTTTGATGTTTAGCACGTCTGTGTTGCATTAGCGAGTAATAGTGTTTGAAATTTTTAGAACAAGTAAAACAACGGATTTTTCTGAGCTGCTGTCTCTTGAACTGTGTAATTTTTCAAATGAAATTTTCGTTGCATTTGAACTGAATTGCGTTACTTCCTTATACGGCAGTTTAAAAGAATCAGTCCAAACTCACTTTGGTTACAGAATGGCAGCAGTTATATGTCAAGTTTTACCTGACTTTTATAAAAAAATTTTTGAGAAAGCTTTGTTCATTTGCGTATCATAAAGATCCTAAGGATTATAACCCTTACTTGCTTACTAATGAATACTCTGTTGCGTCTCACAATTACACTTTTTGTCCTCTGAAAAATTGTTCTTATCACATAATTCTCATTTCATCTTCCATTAATGAACTACTCCAAAAAATGGATGATTTATCTTTTCAATATCAGACAGTGGACTGCTTATACACCTTATATAAACATCAGTTTTTTGGTTACACAATGGATGAAGCAGGACTTGTTTTTACTCAATTGAAGAGAGCGGTACAACTTAATTTGGAAAACAAAATTTGTTGAAAAACTACCCAGCGTCTCAAAGAAGAGATTGAGTAGAAAGAAGTTCAAGAGACAACTACTGAGAGCTGAGCAAAGAAATGCAAGCACACAAACATTGTGATTGTCCTTCTTCGACCGAATTCAGTTTCAATTCATGTTTCAAATCTAGTGTATAATCTAAAAGTTGAAATTTGAACTCATCTTATTTGTTAAATGTCGAATTTTCAAACAACGTTTTTTGTTAAAAGTCAAAAATAGAACCACAGATATTTTCTCGAATTTTTTCTCGACATTTTGTGTTAAATATCGAAATTAAATTCGACAGTTTTCTTAAATATCAAATTTAAATTTGTCATAAACAAAGTTCTTAATAATAACCAAGTACCTAAATTATCAACTAACCTTTCGTGTTAGTCTTTATTTTGAAAAACTTGAAAAAAGGAATTAAAAAAATTCATAATTGAAAATGTTTATTTAATACGAAACACCTAAAAAGTATTCAACAACTTTATTATTTTTATGAACAAATATAAAATAGTTTACAAAATTGAACATACAAATCATTCAAAAAGGGTTTCAATAACATATTCTGACAAGTTCTGAATTTTATTTCGAAGCCTCTTTGTCACTCAATTCTACCAGGTAGTTGGGTTGGTTGAACAGTGACTGGGGTATTAGGTACATCACTCAAAAAGATAGGCTTTTGAGCTGTTCCTTCCTCAATCGAAGGAGTTGTCATTGAGGGTGTAGTTGACATGTCAGTGGATCCATAGTAATGCGCTGGATCAAAGTTTTCCAGATCGTTAAATGACGTGGTGGTACTAGTGTCGATACTCAACTCGCTATGTTCTCTACTATGAGCTCTTGAAACTATTTGGAGAAGATTATTTTCCACCTCCGGGCTTGATACCTGACTTACGTCCGGTGTAGTGAACCAGCTGTTTGGAATTTGCCCTTCCTCCCACGGAAATGTGTACTGAAAGTTTCCAGTTACGTGGTTGGAGGGAAAATCAGATCCCTTAACGTGAAGATAGTGGTGTCCACTAACAACAGCAACTTCGTGTCCCATCGCGTGAGTTCCGAGCTGATTCTCTGTGATTGGAACCTGTCCCTGATGATATGTATCAAACTGTTGTCGCTGGTGCTCAATAATGTGCCACACAGTATGGGTAAAGTGATCACAGACTCATACAGTCCGTTTGATAAATCTCACACTCCTATCCGAGCAATATCCTTAGTGAAAGAAAATGAGTACAGAAGGTTATTATTTTGAACAATGAACTCCATTTTGGATTAAATGATAGAAGAGATATTTGTTAAAGAGTGTTGAGAATGGAACAAAAGATTCTTGTTGAGAACGTGATAAAAGTAATCAGTGGAGGGAAAGTTAGGAAGCAACAAATTTCTTTTTAGGAAGGAAACAGAAAATCTATATTAGATTTAAACAAAACTTAGAACTAAATTAAGTGTTTTTTTAATAAGAAGAATTTGAATGTTGGTGCTCGATAGCAGGATAAAATGTTGAGGAGTAGTTAGTATAATGTGAGAAACAGTAGCGATGATGTTTTCAGAGAAGTTGGATCAATTGATAATGTCAAAATCAACAACCTCTATATATAGTGTGCTCTGTCCAATCAGAGAACAGTAACCAGAGATAGAAGATTTTACGAGAAAAAGTGACGTTTAGGTGGAAATTTCTGGACAAACTGAAATTCAATTCCAAATTTGGGTAAAATTTCCCAACAGGGTAGGTAGTGAAGGATACGTACAAGTTTCCGACTATGCTTTTACCTAAAATGGTCTATTTTAGTTGAAATGAAGTGACATAATTTACCAAAAAATCAAGCTTTGATAAATTTTTTCCAATTCGTCAAATTCCAGATCAATCTCGGAAAATGTTCCATTTTTGGAATCAATTTTTTGTATATATGCGTTAGGTAAACTAATTCCGAACCTGATCCGTACTCCCACTGCATTGTATTTGTTGTAATAATGGAAGTACAAAGCACTCTGTAGTGAAGTTATTGTTATTGGTTCTGGGAGAGGAACAAAGTTTGTTTGTGAAATATTTCTGTACCGTTCCATTATATCGGGGACGGAGTTCAAAATGAACAACAATTCGCATTTGATTACATGCAATTCTGAGGATAATTCGAAAGACTGTTTCGCAATAAACTCCTCATATTCAAATTTTTTAATAGAGAACGTTGCATAATCAAGTCATTTACTAAATCGGATTATTCTGTTGGATTTTGTGAAAATGTCCAAAAAATTATAAAATAAGTATGAATCTACATCAATTTCGTCATTTTGTATGCATCAGGTATGCTTTTTTTTTCTCTTGTAAATCTTCTCCAAAATATGTAAGTGGTTTTTGATCAACATGTTTCGCAAATGAGTAAAATTTCACGTTTTAATCTATTAAAATAAAGAAATGTTAAAAGAAAGAACGAGATAAACAAAAGGATATCACTAATATTTACAACAATTTTCCTAATACTAAAATTTGATTGGTTTCTAGTTTGTAATATAATCACGTTAGCGTCAATTGTATATAAGTTATCTTCAATTAATGTAGGAGTTTTCTTCTCTAATGTTTTAATATTATTGTAAAAACACATTTAGTGTTCTATCGATAAAATTACAAAACTAGTTCGTTTACAATAATATTTGTATTCTCTAAGTGAGAAAACATCTGACCGATAGATTTTGTTAAAAAGTCTGTATTGGGATGAATAGTATTGTTTTGTAAAAAGAGTAACACAAATCAGCAATATGACAAATAAATAAAACTTAAAATTTCCAATTTTCCTCCAAGGAATAAGGTTACACATTTTGGGTGTTTTCTGGGTTCAAATACAATTTAGAATGCAACACTGTGACTGCTTTGTAGGAAGTTCTTGAACTTTCTCATTGCGTAATGTTACTAAAAGTAGAATTTACATCATTTCCTTATATGGAAGTAATGAGTCATAAATGTTATTCTAACTAACAAAACAAAAATTGTATTCATTCTCAATTTGTTATCAGATGCAGTTGCTCGGCACTTTACCTGAAGTTTTTTTCTATTTATTTTGGATCACAACAAAACAATGCCTTCTGTTGTTAGAAATCTACCTGTCAAATGCACGAAGTGCGAGAAAATGGTTATCAAGCAGCAAATGGCTCGACACAAACAATTGTGTGATAGTGGGACTTTAAAATGTCCCAAGTGTCCACATTTCTATACAAAGAGGAGAGAGGACTTGAACTACCACCTTGCTAAGCATCACGCTCCTCAAGAAAAGAATCTTAGTACAGTGTGCACTATATGCTTGGAGGGATTTCCAAGTTTTTATTCTCTTCAACAACATAAGAGACGAAAACAGGGAAAATCGACCAAAGTTGGAACCAAATCCAGCGAAAGCTTGAAAGAAGTACTAGAATCGGAAGACTTGGATAAGAACAACAAACAGCTACAGCAGGAACTTAGTGCCTGTCAACACTTCTTTGACCATACTGAGATTGAGAATGGGAGACATAGAGTATTCAATTGTAAATTGTCGAAACTTGATCCCTGCGAAATTAATGAAAAACTGAAGGAAGTGTTTGAAAAGCTTAACTGCGCTGCAAAAATAAATTTATCTCTGGGATCTATTTTACGAAATGTGGACACAGAGGAATACCGATACTTTTATGCTCATGAGAACAACACCTTCTTTGAGAAGTCTCATTTACATTGTTCTAAGGGAGACTTAGTCTCACTTCAGGATAGAGTAGAGAAAATGGATTTGGTTGAGACTTGTGCTCAAGAAAGGGCAAAAAAATGGCGGTATGCACTAACTACGAATTTAACATTTTTCTGTGCTCTTCTCAACAATGTCCCAATGGGATGTTTAGATGCTGTTATACCTGAACAGTTGTTGAGATGTAATTTGTCTTGTTACGAATGGATACGGAGAAAACTACAAGGACTACCTTTGCTTGTTTAGAGCTGTGGCTGTTCACTCGTATGGATCAGCTGCGCTGGAAACAAACGCAGCTAAGTTGTTCAGTGACTTTCTCCACGAGTCTGGTCATGACGCAATTATCTTTAGAGGAGTGTCAATGGATCACCTTGTGTATGTTGAAAACGCTATAAAACACAACATTTTCATTTATGACATTCACATTGAGGGCGGGATTTTGTAGGTGAACTTGCCAGAAGAAGTATTGAGATGTACGAGAACAACATTAATCTACTGCGCTGCAAGAACCACATTTGTTATGTTGATGATATCAACACGTTCTTCAAACGATTCCGCTGTCCTAATTGTGATACCTTTATTAAGCGTGCTGGTAATTTCCACCGTCATGTGAAATCTTGTAAAGATAGGATACAGAACATTTATCCTAAGAGTGTTTACACTTTGAGAGAAACTTTGTTCGATAAACTTGGCGGTTTTGGAATTGGATATGAGGAAGAACAAAAACTATTCGAAAACTTGGCTGTATTCGACTTCGAATCAATCTGCGTTCCATCTAGTGAACTAAAAGATACCAATACAACTACTTGGATAGGAGAACATGAACCAATCTCTGTGTCAATTTCCTCAAATTTAATACAAGAACCTATTTTCCTTTGCAACAAAGACCCCAAGACACTGATTGTATCTTTTGTTGAAGCATTAGAAGAACTAGCTAGCAAAAGTAAAGCAGAAATGTTGCAAAAAATTTTCGCCAATTGAAAATGCAATTAAAACCACTGTAAGTTCTGTAAATGGAAGGAAAGATGAGAGTACTCCACTGTTTGAATTTCAATATATCGAAGAGGAAGAAATTGATATGTTGACTCAATTCCTCCAAATTCAGAAAAATCAACTTCTCGAACTACAACAACATTTTGAACGTTATGTCAGCACTTTACCTGTATTTGGATTCAACAGCGTGAAATATGATCTGAATCTTATCAAGTCGTATTTACTACCCTACCTCATTCACGAGCGCGATATTCAACCAACCGTTATTAAAAAAGCTAATCATTTTGTATCCTTTAAATTTGGTGATGTTCAGTTTCTCGATATTCCAACTTTTCTTGGTGGAGCAACATAACTAGATACGTTCCTCAAAGCCTACAAGACAAATGAGACCAAAGGATTTTTCCCTTATGAATGGTTCGACTCACCAAACAAATTGGATGTAACTTTCCTTCCCTCTTACGAATGTGTCTTTAGTAAGTTGAGAGATCACAATCCCTTGGAGAAAGAATTTTACGGATTTCAAAAAATTGTTGAATAGTGGACTTTCCCAACAGGAGGTTCTGCAAAAACTTAGGTTGAAGGTAGTGCCCCCCTCGGGATTTGAGAACTACAATTACTTGGAAAGTGTGTGGGAGCACGAACAAATGACAACTTTTCAAGACTTTGTCAGGTGTTATAATAACAAGGATGTTGTCCCGACACTAGAAGCGATGCAGAAAATGATGGAATTCTATCATAACAAAGGGATTGATATGTTAAAACTGGGTTGCACACTACCTAATTTAGCAAATATTTGTCTACACAAATCAATAATAACAAATTCTATCCTTTCGTTGAAGCAGACAAAGATTTACATGATAAAATACGCGAAGATATGACCAGTGGTCCCTCTATTGTGTTTACTAGAAAAGCGGTTGTGGATCAAACATATATTCGAAACACAGAAAACATTTGCAAATTAATTGTGGGTATAGACGCCAGTCAACTTTACACTTTCTCAATGTGTCAAGAAATGCCCAGTGGGCTTTACACTAGATCGGAGTTTGATTCAGACTCTCAGAACTTTAATGCTAGACAAAATAAATCGAGGAAATTTGAGAACATGGTTATGTCATACCTAAAATCCCAGCGTCCTAACTGCACTATTGAAAGCTACTACACAATTGGAACCCAGAAAAAGATTGATTGTTTTAATGTAGACGGATTTTGTGCTCACTTTAAAACTATTTTTGAGGCAATGGGTTGTTACTTTCACTTTTGTGCATGTCGGGAAGCAAGAATAAGTATGTCAGAGGAAGAGACTCAGAGATGACTCAAGAAACGGGAATACGATGAACTAAGAGGAGACTATTTGCGAAACAAAGGATGTAAATTTGTTGAGATATGGGAATGTAACTGGTGGGAATCTCTCAAAGGTGATGAATCTGTAAA
Source organism: Convolutriloba macropyga (assembly GCF_964194025.1). NCBI lineage: Eukaryota > Metazoa > Xenacoelomorpha > Acoela > Convolutidae > Convolutriloba > Convolutriloba macropyga. The sequence goes on along the minus strand of NW_027451253.1, from coordinate 36,159 downwards.
AATTCACGTGAGAAACAATTTCCCATTCAAGCTACCTCTGACTCAAGAATCTCTACTTGATAAGATAAGAGAAGATAAACTGTTCGGTTGCGTTCAGTGTGATCTCGAAGAGCCAGATGGGTCGAAATACAAGTTCTCGAACTTTCCACCAATCTTTAAAAATTTTAATGTTAGTCGAGCAGATATTGGTGATTATATGAGGGCTTATGCAATTGATATCGATTTACTCAAGCAACCGCAACGCAATTTGATTTCAAGCTTCAAGTTGGATAATGGAACAGTCATAACACCTTTACTCAACTTTTACCTTAGTCTTGGGATGAAATGCACCAAAATTTACCGCTTCGTTCTGTAAACACCCAAAAAATGCTTCAACAATTTTGTTCAATCAGTTTTTGATGCTAGAAGAGCTGGAGATGAAAATCCTGAATCAAGCGTTGTAGCAGAAACAATGAAATTGTTGGGGAATAGTTCCTATGGCTACCAAATCTTGGACAGAAGTAGACATAAAAAATACCTGAACGATGAAAAGACACACAAATCTATCAACGGGAAATTGTTTAGGAGACTTAACAGTGTGTCGAAAGAACTATACGAAGTTGAGCTTGTAAAATCAAAATTTGAGCACCGTGAACCGATAATAGTCGGCTTTTTTATACTTCAGTATGCAAAATTACCTATGTTGGAGCTTTATTACAATTCTTTTGATAAATTTTGCGATGTAAACACATTCGAAGAGTTAGAAATGGACACTGACTCCTTATACTTAGCTCTAGCACACGATAATTTGTACGATTGCATTCGTCCATCTAAAAAAGCAGAGTGGGAAGCTCTGAGGGAACACGATTTTGATGATTCTTTCAAAGCTGATGCTGTAAAAAATTTCTTCCCTAGAACTTGTTGTCTTCCTCTTCCCTACCTAATCTTAATACATTGCGGCGGCTATACCTAATCTTAATACACTGCGGCTGCTATACCTAATCTTAATGCATTGCGGCGGTTATACCTAATCTTAATACATTGCGGTGGCTATACCTAATCTTAATGCATTGCGGCGGCTATACCTAATCTTAACACATTGCGGTGGCTATACCTAATCTTAATGCATTGCGGCGGCTATTTCTAATCTTAACACATTGCGGCGGCTATACCTAATCTTAATACATTGCGGCGGCTATACCTAATCTTAATACACTGCGGCGGCTATACCTAATCTTAATACATTGCGGCGGCTATACCTAATCTTAATACATTGCGGTGGCTATACCTAATCTTAATACATTGCGGCGGCTATACCTAATCTCAATGCATTGCGGCGGTTATACCTAATCTTAATACATTGCGGCGGCTATACCTAATCTTAATGCATTGCGGCGGCTATACCTAATCTTAATACATTGCGGCGGTTATACCTAATCTTAATACATTGCGGCGGCTATACCTAATCTTAATGCATTGCGGCGGCTATTTCTAATCTTAACACATTGCGGCGGCTATACCTAATCTTAATGCATTGCGGCGGTTATACCTAATCTTAATACATTGCGGCGGCTATACCTAATCTTAATGCATTGCGGCGGTTATACCTAATCTTAATACATTGCGGTGGCTATACCTAATCTTAATGCGTTGCGGCGGCTATTTCTAATCTTAACACATTGCGGCGGCTATACCTAATCTTAACACATTGCGGCGGCTATACCTAATCTTAATACATTGCGGCGGCTATACCTAATCTTAATACACTGCGGCTGCTATACCTAATCTTAATGCATTGCGGAGGTTATACCTAATCTTAATACATTGCGTCGGCTATACCTAATCTTAATGCATTGCGGCGGCTATACCTAATCTTAATACATTGCGGTGGCTATACCTAATCTTAATGCATTGCGGCGTCTATTTCTAATCTTAACACATTGCGGCGGCTATACCTAATCTTAATGCATTGCAGCGGTTATACCTAATCTTAATACATTGCGGCGGCTATACCTAATCTTAATGCATTGCGGCGGTTATACCTAATCTTAATACATTGCGGCGGCTATACCTAATCTTAATGCATTGCGGCGGCTATTTCTAATCTTAACACATTGCGGCGGCTATACCTAATCTTAATACATTGCGGCGGCTATACCTAATCTTAATACATTGCGGTGGCTATACCTAATCTTAATACTTTGCGGCGGCTATACCTAATCTTAATACATTGCGGCGGCTATACCTAATCTTAATACATTGCGGCGGCTATACCTAATCTTAATACATTGCGGCGGCTATACCTAATCTTAATACATTGCGGTGGCTATACCTAATCTTAATACATTGAGGCGGCTATACCTAATCTTAATACATTGCGGCGGCTATACCTAACCTTAAAACATTTCGGCGGCTATAACTAATGTTAATACAATGCGGCAGCTATACCTAATCTTAATACATTGCGGTGGTTAAACCAAAAAAATGTTGAAATTTACTGCGAGGGGAATTATCCGTTAATACGCGCTGCCTGTACAATTCCCATGCGCGCTGACTGTACAATTCCCCGCCTGTACAATTCCCCTGCGCGCTGCTTGTATAATTAATCCCTAAGATCACGTGACAAGTGGCTCCGGGAAATCACCCTCATCTACTCCTACCTTTCTACTCACCCCCTGGAACACATGTAGGCGCCCCTAGATTCTATCCATAATCTTAATAGATTACTGTAGACCCGCACAGAAATATACTCCTATACCATATCTTAATACATGGGGTCTACCCCCCCCCCCCCCCCCGAGTAGTCTTGCTCACCCTATTACTACTGTTGATGTCTTTTTTGAAAATATTTTTGCACCTTTTGCTGTTTTTATGTTAATTACAGAAGAGAACAATTCAAATCAACAATATCTAATGAAAGGTCTAATTAGCTTCCTAAGGAGTTTCAGGGAAACGTATACAGTTTTCTTTAAGTCGAATCCTAATCGTTTCGACTTTTAAAAAAGACTTATTTTCAAAATATACAATGGGTTACTGATTTTTGCCACTTTGTCCTCGCCTATTTGATGAATTGTGGCTTAACTTCACCAAAGTCAGGACGCATCCGCCATGAATGGATTAGAATTTAAGAAATTAATTTTGGTTTTACGTTTATAGTGACGGTTTTTTGCCTTCGATAGTTCAAGTTTTCCCGAAAAATTTTCGACATTGAATTTTTCCCATTTTTGACGGCCTCTTCTTCTTGTATTAATATTAAAAGGTCAGATTTTACTTTAGTGGCGTTTTAAATGAGAAGAAAATTGAACAGCTCAATTTTTTCAGTGATGGAATTCTGGTTTCAACAGCTTCGACTCCGTCTTCTCGCAGAATTTAAAAGAATTCTTGTAATTTTCTTTATCTGTTGATCGTTTTGTATCCATATGAAAATATATTAATAAATTCAAGTCTTAGAGGCTTCCTATTTATGAGCAAAAATAACCTATTTTTGTTTCAGTTCATAGCTGAAGTTTTTCATGACTTTGCTATCAGAGGATTTTGAAAAAAAAATGAAGACGTGTTTTTCAAATTATAGTTTGTTTTTCCTTTTTCTACTGATTACCAAGTCTTATTAATTACACAATGCATAACACATAATTTTGGTCTTGACGAAAGGCACAACTGAAATTATCTGATTTAACTAGTGCATTGCTCATTGTTTAAACGGCTTCGCTACCATTTTTTCGCAAAAAATTAACTTAATTTTTGTTTGTATTTATCGTTCTTTTCGCAGACGTATGAACTTTTTTGAATAATGTTAGATTGTATTGGCATCTTTTGGAGAAAAAAAGTGAGGTTTTTTAAACGATTTCAGTTGATTGCTAATGTATTCATGACTTTGAAATTATTCATATTCAAAAAATACAGCTGTATTTTTTTAACTTTGCCGTTTTTGCTGTTTTTTTTTGTCTACCTGTTACCGAGTCTCATGGTCCCATTTTTTGTTTTCTACTGAAAAACAAAATAATTTTTAATTAAAATATAGTTAAATTTAAGTTATATTTGACCGTCTTTTGACTTTCTTAGTAAGTATTTTTTTTCATAAAAAAAATAACATCGGGGTTTGAATGTAAATAAAGATTGTTGCTTTTGCTTGAAATTATTTTTGTCTGGTCTTGCAGTGTTGATAATGGCAGGTGTCATCAACCTCTAATTCAGCATTATTTATTTTACTATGCGATTCGAGTTCGCCGCTAATTTCTGTTCATACACCAATTTTGAAAGTTTTTGACTTCTTCCTCATTAGGTAGACAATTAGACCAAAATTGTGGATGAGCAGAACCGAGGACCCTTGTTTCATTTATAATCGAATGAGATTCCAAAATTCAAATTTTAGTTCGTCATGACAATTAACTGATTCTAAATCATCTCATTTCTATTGTACCGTTTCCCATTATTTATGTTGTAAAATTTGAAAACAACGTCATAATCGATGTAAAGACAGTTTCAGAATATAGACTTCTTTTGTCAACAAATTGAAAATGGAAAACACTATCTACTAAAAATTGTTTGAAAGGACTTGATTCACGTATCACACTATTCAAATAACATCTGCTTCCCATTATACTTCAGGTGTTGAAAAGTCAGATATTAGCTCTATACGAAGAATAACACAAAGACGTCCTATAATATTTGTTTTACTCCAACTAAGTTTCATTTGGTTTTTGATTTCACAACAAAAAATCAAAGTTTCGCTACAAAGAATCAAACCAGTAAAAAGACAAGAGAAGCAACATCATTAAAATAGAGCTTTTTCAGAAAATTCGTGCACTGAAATATTTTTTGTTGTTTTTTGTCTGATACTTCTAATTTTTGTTTTACAATTTGTTTTACTCCCACTAATTTTTGAGTTAATATTTTGTTGCTATTGGAGTTACTAAAGAGTTGGTATTTTTGCGAAAAAAAACTGTATTTGCAAACACTTTTGTTTCAAAGCTACAGCTTTTAATTAAATTCTTTTTCGAGACCCGGTTCTATTGGTAGTTGGCGGCAATGGATAGGAAAAATATCCACGTCATCCATTGTTGGAAATCTAGAAGATTTTTTAAATTAAAGCTTTGGTGAAATTGTTGATATAAATTACATATCTTTACATGCAATGCAATCACTATGAACCCATGATGTGGAAACCAACTTTTGTTTAATTTTTCCTTTGTAAACTGCTCATATTTTGATCCAGTTGGGTCTTAAAACTTAACAATTGGCGGGTTGTTGACCTCTCAATTTTCTCAATTACTTGCTAAAGGTTGCGTACAAGTGGTAACTTTTTTACGTTGTAAAAAATTAATTGACAATTAACTTGGTTATCATGATTTTAGTCATCAACACAACCAATCAGCAGTTTAGTTAAAATATTATCAGCAGTCTGTTTCGTTTTTTCACAACAAAAAGTGGGCGTCGATTACAAAATGCTTTTGTTCTCCCCACTGAGGTCAGTTAAGAACGAAAACTTGTGATTGGAGGCTTTAGCATAGCTAGAGGGCTTTCTTCTGGATACACACTGTTGTTTTTGGGTTGATAGCATTTTCAAATTTAGCCCATTTTTAAGTTGCTCGCCCAGGCACCATCGTCTAATTGATTTTAGTTTGGTGTCCCCACTCATTGGGCGACAAAAATATCAGAGCGCTAATATTTGGAGTTCAAATTTGTTGTCCCTACTGATTGGGTGAATTATAAAAAAAAATTGAATCCATGCCAGTAGACATTTAGTCTACAAGCACGCTGACCTCTTAAGTTTGATATTTGATAACTTTTGTTCTTTTACAACTGGAAAGACAAAGTGTTTTTCCAAGGCATGAAAGATCCATCTTCATAGCGAAACGATATCCATGTAGATCTAGTTCTTCTTATGCATTGAAGTCCTTAAGATTGCAAAATCAATCTCAGTTTGACACAGTTCAGTATAATGCTGTATGGCTTGTCTAATTTAAAAGCGGGTTTGTCAGCTAGTCTTCTGGGATAAACTTTGCTCTCTCTGGACATCATCCCGTCTACACTGAAAATTAATAGAGTAAAAGCAATATGATTTTTCAGGCAAGCCGCGGAGTATTTTCTCCTCTTTTCCTCAATTCATTGCATCCGGGGACAACTCTCATATAAAAAATTCCATTTGGCCTGAGTTGGTTTAATGAACACCGAGAAACTCTCATGAGGACAAAAATTGGCCGAAGCGCTCACAAGTTGAATCCTAGCCTGCCAATTTTCGATTTTTTCGTGAACAAATTCTTTCATGGTAGTTTCATTGCCAATTAAGCCTCCAAGATAAAAATATCCAAGCTAAAAATTTCCAGTTTCAAACCTGTTTGCTCAAAGCAAAGCTTGGCTTCATAAACATGGTCTGATTGAACAAAAAGTAAGCCTTTTTGTGGCTCAGGATAAAAGCCATGCTTCGGCTCTTTTCAACTACTTGTCGCAGCCACTACTCTAAGTCATAGAACTTTGCTCAAGCCGCGGCGTCATCTGAAAAAAACTCTTTGTTTATGTTTCGTCGGGTTGTGCAATTTTTTGATTAAAGGCAATAGAACAACACCATAAAACAGCTTTGAAAGAGGATTGTCTTGAGTTATCCCTTCTTCGCTGCGGATAAAGACGTCAGTGTTACTCAGCACAATTTAGAGCTTTCCTGGTAAATTTAGTTCAGAAAAGTGGAAGCTCTGGACCAAAGAGTTCTAGTGTATTGTAGTGCCGAAATTCTGCTTATAGAAAAAAATGCATTTTTTCCATTGCAGCAACAGACCAAAATCAATGGAGGACTTTTTCTCATACAACGCTCGAAGTCAATGAATCGATCCCTCAATTCAACATGACACTTTCGTCGTAAAATGAGCTGATCCAAACGCATACGCCAGTCCATCGCCAGTTAAATCAGCTACTGCTTTACCGAGTAACCTTTGCAAAGTTTCACCAATGCCGATTTGTCTGACTCCTGGTTGTTTATCCAATGCAATAAGTCAACATGAGAACAAGGCTGATTTTGCGACACAAATGGTTTTCGTTTGCGATAAAATTACCAATCTGAGAATCAAAGTCTCTCAATCTGGAGCTTTCGAGCCCAAACCTAATTAACGCATCAAACCAGTGGTTGGCGTCTGATCCAGACGGTCCTGAACTACCAAAAGTTTCGAGTCTTGTTTTCAATTCTACTGCTAGTTATATTCAGGTTTTCTAGAGTAGGATGTTCTGATATGCTGAATGTCTCCTCAAATAATGGTGAGGCTTTCAGGTGCTTTTATGGCAGACGTTCGGTTGCCGCTCTTCCGTTTATTAAATCAAAGGGCTTAAGAACACTCGTTGATTATTTATCTGCAAGGAATTTTGTTGCATTTTTATGTTCCCTTCTTGAACCATATTATAAAATGCTTGGAGCTTCTCCAAAAGATCGCTTTTTGAACTCTAACGGCTCTGCTTGAGAATTGAGTGCATCTCTTATAAGATTGAAGAAGATATTGAAATTTTTCCGCAAATCACTCTTTCAACCTTTTTCAATTGGTATTTTTGTATCTTTGGAGTGTCTCACTTTGTTGTCTTTGTGGAGTATGGAGCTCAAAAAACCAGAATGTGCTTTGAAGGAATATTTGATTTTAGGAACATCTCAAGGTCACAATTTATCAACTCTACATACTCTTTACCAATTTTCCAGTCGGCACTCTGTAAAATTTGCATCTGCTGGTACAAACAGTATTCCATCTATATTCCAAAAACACTTCTTTCTCATGCGGTACGCTGTCATTTGTAGTTTTAAGTGGAAAAATTTCTTTCATCAAAAATCCTTTTTCCGCAAATGATAAAAATTGATCTTCATCATTATTGTCACCCAGATTAGGTCTCGTTAAATCTTGTGTTAAACTAATGGAAGCAAACTCAAATCAGTTATATTGCTCTGACTTTCAAAAGCGTTTTGGATCGTTTACCTCATTGGTCATAACTGTATGCTGTTGAGTTGTTCTACCAATTGCAGATAAATTCACACTGAATAAGAGTGAAAAGTGTTGTCATATTTTCTAATCCAAATCATATAATGGACCCTTGGTCGATTCTTTTTGTGGCCACCAATTTTTGCTTTGTATATGTTTTTATCGTAACCAGGAATTCAGATTTCAGTGTTCTTAAGGACGAAAAAGGACGAATTTTTGGTTTTCGCTATCATGAACATGACGGATTCAAAACCTGTCTGGATCTGTTCTGTTCTGTCCAGTTGATGAGCTTGCTCAAAACTAAATGTATTGTGCATGTTAAACAATAACTGGACGTAAAAAGGGTGAATAAATATGCGGTTTACAATTTCAATCAAATTTGACAGTGTGTCCGTTCATTTTGCTCGATTTATGTCTATCGTGAAACCATAATCTCTGCAGTTTAAATTGCAAGACTCGCAATGAAAACTCTCTCTTTTTTGGTAGCGTTTTGTTTTCCGTTTTCAGACTTGTGAATGAAAAATGCGCTTTGGGACAATTTCACAGGCAAACCGCCCCAGAAAACTTGGGGGGACAACCACCACAGGAAGCTTACAAGGGGAGTGGGGCTGGGACAAATGTCGTGAATCCTGACGACTGAATTCTATGGCAACCGCCTAAACCAATACATAAAAAGTATAAGGATCTTCATCTAGCCTCAATAGTCACAAAAAGAATCCATTTGCACTCCACAAATAAACAAACAGGACGCAAAAACCGGGGAAGGGGATGTAATTATATAGAGCTCAAATTTCGATAATGATCTCCTTTTAGCTGCATGTTTTACTTATCAACCAAAAACGCAAGTGTTGTGTGGTTACGCATTTTACTTTATTATGAGTAAAAAATAATAAGTCAACAACTATATTCCTCTATTGGCAGTTCAGTTCTCGTTCTGTATTCGTTTTTTGAGTGACCATACATTTTATGTCGGATTTTAAATCGGGTTATATTTATAGATTAGTTCGAAAGTAGGTCAAAACGCACATTACAAATCCTGCTTTTTTCAATGGGTAGTTGGAAAATAGTAGTTTTTTATGGCAAAGTTAATCGATAAAAAACAACAAACATGTGTTGTATCTTTTCTTGACGTATCTAGATAAAATTTTACTACCAAAATCATATCAAGACGGATAGTGTAGACGGATCGTTTCTATTGTTTTTCTTTTTCAACTTTATGAAGCCAGTAAACTTTCTCACCGGCAGAAAAACGAGTTGACTGAGAGAAAATCTGAGAGTTGCTTATCATACAGAAAAAAAATTATCACTTGATTTTTTTTCTATTCGCTGACTCTTTTAAATAAAACCAAAACTCAATGGGTGACGATGAGCATTGTGCGTGCAAGCCATGAAGCGGTTTCAATGTTGTTGATCTCTCTCTTAATATGGAAGACCCCAGGCAGGAGCCGAATAGAAGTAAATCCACTCAATCCACCCAATCCACCTGCATTCAAAAAAAAACATCCATGGATCACGATCGTACCATTTAGCAATAGTAAGAGAAATCTAAAATCAAATCTATTAAATTTTCATACGTTTATAATAAACTCCACTTTTTCTAAACTTCATAAGGAATATATTTAAAGGTTCTAAGTAAAGTTTGTTTCTCTGACCCTTGTCATTTTCTATGGTTAAAATTGTTTTTAGTTTTAAATCTTAAATGTCTCTTGTAGCCAGCTGTTGCAATTTCTGACTAATGGCGAGTATCACATATTATAGTCTACTCAAAGTTTTTTAAACACATTATCGCACAAATTTTTAGAAAAAAAAGAAAAAAAACAATGAAATTTGTCGAAACAATTTGAACCTATAAATGAGTTTTGAATTAATCGGGGATTGTCCACATTCTAACGAGAAATCAGGGCCTACTTCTACACTTCTACCTTGATGTCGTCCTTATTGAATTGGCCATTGCTACTATGGACTGTAGTGGGTTTGATTGGGTGGTCTGGTAAAGGAGCGAGGTAGTTATTACGTTAGATAACTGGAACGCAACACCCCAAATTGATGAAGTCAAAAAGTTTTTTCAAGGTATAAAAACTCCTTCTTCATAGCAAAACAATCTCCTTGTAGATCTATTTCCTCTCATGCATTGAGGCTCCTATGATTGCAAAATCCAATCAAAGTTTGACCCAGTTCGTGATAATGCTGTATGGCTTGTCCCATTTAGAAGCGAGTCTGCAGAGAAAAATTTGGCATTTTGTGGCCATTATAGCGTCAACACAGAAAATTAACGGAGTAAAAGCGATATGTTTTCCCTGGCAAGCCTCGTAGAATTTTCACTTTTTGTCAGCGCAGCTTTCCAGAACATCTTCTGGATTTTGTTGCTGTAAGACTCTGCCTCAGTGTCTGTGACTCGAAAATCAAACGAGACATTTTATTGCGGCCTCCAGACACCTCTTATGAGTAGATCGACTCTTAACGCTTTCTCATTTTCTAAATTGTCAATAATTACTGGCTCTGTTTGAGTATAAGTCCAAGCAAGGAAAGATAAGTCTTCCAAAAGTCTCTAAAATCAATACGCTTTTGTGTAATCAGGACTCCTTTATGCAGATCAGGGCGTGCTGAACATGAAAATATTCTTCAATGCAATCACATTTTACAGGGAGGTTTGTGGTTGAATCTTCTATTGGTTTTAGAAATTCATCGCATCCGGGGACAACTCTCATCAAAAAAATTCCATTCGGCCTGAGCTGGTTTAATGAACACCGAGAAACTATCATGAGGACAAAAATTGGCTGGAGCGCTCACAAGCTGAATCTTAGCCTGCCAATTTTCGATTTTTTCGTGAACAAATTCTTTCATGGTAGTTTCATTGCCAATTAAGCCTCCAAGATAAAAATATCCAAGCAAAAAATTTCCGGTTTCAAACTTCTTTGCTCAAAGCAAAGCTTGGCTTCATAAACATGGTATGATTGAACAAAAAGTAAGCTCTTCTGTGGCTCAGGGTAAAAGCCATACTTCGGCTCTTTTCAACTACTTGTCGCAGCCACTGCTTTAAGTCATCGAACTTTACTCAAGTCGCGGCGTCATCTGAAAAAAATCTTTGCTTATGTTTCGTCGGGTTGTGCAATTTTTTGATTAAAGGCAATAGAGCAACACCATAAAACAGCTTTGAAAGAGGGTTGTCTTGAGTTATCCCTTCTTCGCTGTGGATAAAGACGTCAGTGTTACTCAGCACAATTTAGAGCTTTCCTGGTAACTTTAGTACAGAAAAGTGGAAGCTCTGGACCAAAGGGTTCTAGTGTATTGTAGTGCCGAAATTCTGCTTGTAGAAAAGAATGCATTTTTCCATTACAGCAACAGACCAAAATCAATGGAGGACCTTTTTGTCATACAACTCTCGAAGTCAATGAATCGATCACTCAATTCCACATGACACTCCCCCGCAAATTGTTCTGATCCAAACGCATACGTCAAGTCATCACCAGTTAAATCAGCTACTGCTTTACCAAGTAATCTTCGCAAAGTTTCACCAATTCCCATTTGTCTGACTTATGACTCTTTATCCAATGCATTAACTAAACATGAGAACAAGGCTTTGATTTTGCGCCACGAATTGATTTGGTTTGCGATCAAATACTGAATCTGAGAAATTGGATCTTTCAATCTAGAGCTTTCGAGCCCAAACCTACTTAGCGCATCAAACCAGTGGTTGGAGTCAGATCCAGAGGGTCCTGAACTACCAAAAGTTTCCGGGAAGGTTTTTAAAATGTAGAACTTGTTATATTCAGTTTTTATAGAGGAGGAAGTTCTGATACGTTAAATGTCTCAGTTTGAGCCAGTTCATGATAATGCTGTATGGCTTGTTCCATTAAGGAGCGAGATCTTTCGCTCTTGTTCTGAGAAAAATTTTGCTTTCTCTGGCCATCAGACCGTCAACACTGAAAATCAACGGAGTAAAAGCGATACGTATTTCCTGGCAAGCCTCGGAGCATTTTTTTTCCTTTTTCGTCAGCGCATCTTTCCAGCACATCCTCGTATTTTTTGCTGCAAGATTTTAACATATCGAAAAGGCAGTTTCTGGCGGCCTCCAGACACCTCTTATGGGTAGATCAGCTCTTAACGCTTTCTCATTCACTGAATTGTCACGAATTACTGGCTCTTTTTGAGTGTAAGTCCAAGCAAGGAAAGATAAGTCTTCCAAAAATCTCTAAAATCAATATGTTTTTGTGTAATCAGGCCTCCCTTTTGCAGACCAGGGCGTGCTGAACATGGAAAACTTCACCAATGCCATCCCATTTTACAGGGAGTATTGTGGTTGAATCTTCTATTGATTCAAAAATTCATCGCATCCGGGGACAACTCTCATCCGAAAATTCTATTCGGCCTGCGCTGATTTAATGAACACCGAGAAACTCTCATGAGGACAGAATTTGGCTGTAGAGCTCAAAAAATGAATCTTAGCCTGCCATTTTTTGTGATCAAATTTTTTCATGGTAGTTTCATCGCCAAGGAAGCCTCCAAGATAATGTTTTCCAAATACGAGTTTCAAACCTGTTTGCTAAAAGCAACGTTTGGTTTCATCAATTTTTGGCTTCATCAGTATGAGAGCCGAAAAAACCTGAAGTCACTCTTACGGAATGTTTGATTTTAGGAGCATCTCAAGTTCACAATTTAGCATCTCTACATTTTCTTTACAAATTTTTCTAGTCGGCACTCTGTAAAATTTGCATTTGCGGGTGCAAACAGTATTCCATCTTTTTTTCCAAAACACGTCCTTCTCATGCGGTACGCTGTAATTTGTAGCTCTAAGTGCAAAAATTTCTCTCATCAAAGATTCTTTCTCCGCATCAGATAAAAACTGATCTGCATGAATATTGTCACCTAGATTAAGTCTCACTAAATTTTGCGTAAACTGCTAGACGAAGACTCAAATCTCTTAAATTACTCGGCTTTTTCAAAATCGTTTTGGATCAGGTAGTTTACCTCATTATTCATTACTGCATGCTGCTTGAGTTTTTCTACCAATTGCAGATAAATCCACTCTGAATATGAGTCAAAAGTGGTGTCATTTTTTCTATCCCATTTCACATAATGTACTCTTGTTCGGTTGTTTTTGTGGCCAATAACTTTTGATTTGTTTTTTGTTTTTATCCTAATCAGGAATCCAGACTTCAGTAACTTTATGGAGGAAATACACCTCATGTATTTCTTGGTTTTCGCTACCACTGAATTTGACGGATCCAAAAACTGTCTGCATCTCTTCTGTTGTGTCAAGCTGTTGATCTTGCTCAGAACTAAATGTGTCGTACATGTTAAGCAATAACTGGATGCATGCAAAAACAGTGAATAAATATGCGGTGTCAATCAAATTTGACTGGGTGTCCGTTGTTTTTGCTCGATTTATGTCTATGGTGAAAATATAATCTCTGCAGATTAAATTGCAAGAGCCGCAAGGAAAACTCTCTTTTTTTTAATTGCTTTTGATTTTCCATTTTCCGACTTGTGAATGAGAAGCGCGCTTACTTTTGTTATCACAGGCAAACCACCCCGGGAAACTTGGGGACAGCCACCACAGGGTGCTTACTTGGGTGTGGGGGGACGGGACACAAGTCGTGAGTCCTGACAAACGAAGTCTACGGCAACCGCCTCAACCAGCACATAAAAAGTATTAGAAAAGGAACGATCTCACCGGATAACAGATAACTGATATCAAGATCTTCGTGTAGCGCCAAAAGCCACATATAGATTCTACTTGCACTCCACAAATAAACAAACAGGACGCAAAAACAGGGGGGGGGAATTATATCAAGCTCAAGTTCCTATAACGTTTTCATTTTAGCTGCTTGTTTTGGTTAATAGCCTAACAACGCACGTGCTGTATGGTTACTCTTTTGACTTTATTATGAGTTATGAAAAAAATTCCTCTACGACTAAATTCCTCTGTTGGCAGTTCAGTATTCGTTTTGTCAGTGACCATACATTTTGAGTGGTTTTTTAAATCTGGTTATATTTTTCGATTAGTTGGAAAATATATCTGAACGCACATTACAAATTCTGCTTTTTTCAATGGGTAGTTGGAAAATAGTATCTTTTATAGCAAAGTTAATCGATAAAAAACAAGAAAAAACATGTGCTGTAAGTTTTCTTAGCCTTTCTAGATAAGATTTTACTACCAAAATCGTATCAGGACGGATAATGTAGGCGGATCTTTTCTATTTTTTTCTTTTTTCCCCTTTTCAAGCCAGTAAATTTTCTCACCGGCAGAAAATCGAGTTGACAGAGAGAAAATCTGAGAGTTGCTTATCTTACAGAAAAAAATATTATCACTTGATTTTTTTTCTATTCGCTGGCTCGTTAAAAAACCTTTACTCAATGAGTGATGAAGTCATTGTGCGTGCAAGCCATGAAAAGGTTTCAAAGTTGTTGATCTCTCTCTTAATATGGAAGACCCCAGGCAGGAGTCCAATAGAAGTCAATCCACTCAATCCACCCAATCCACCTGCTTTCAAAAAAAACCTTCATGGATCACGATCGTACCATTTAGCAATAGTAAGAGAAATCTAAAATCAAATCTATTAAATTTTCATACGTTTATAATAAACTCCATTTTTTTCTAAAAATCATAAAGAACATATTTAACGTTTCTAAGTGTGAAGTTTGTTTCTCTGGCCCCAGCCATTTCCTATGGTTAAAATTGTTTGTGGTTTTAAATCTTAAATCGCTCTTGTAGCCAGCTGTTGCAATTTCTGACTAGTGGCCGGTACCACATATTATAGTCTACTCAAAGTTTTTTTAACACATTATCGCGCAAAATTGTAGAGAAAAAACATTGAGTTTTTTTAAAAATTAACATTGAACATATGTTTAAATTTTAAATTAATCGGGAATTGTCCACATTCTAATGAGAAATCAGGGCCTAGCTCTACCTCGATGTCGTCCTTATTCAATTGGCCATTGCTACCATGGACTGCAGTGAGTTTGATTGTGTGGTCTGTTAAGGAAGCGAGGTAGTTATTACGTTAGATAACTAAAACTCAATACCCCAAATTGATGACGTCCGAAAGTTTTTTCAGGGTATAAAAGCTCCCTCTTCATATCGAAACGATCTCCATGTAGATCTAGTTCCTCTCATGCATTGAGGCCCTTATGATCGCAATAATCAACCTCAGTTTGACCCAGTTCATGATAATGCTGTATGGCTAGTCCCATTTGGAAGCAAGTCTGCAAGGAAAAATTTTGCTTTTTCTGGCCATCATACCGTCAATACAAAAAATTAACGGAGTAAAAGCTATATGTTTTTCCTGGCAAGCCTCGGAGTATTTTCTCCTCTTTTATGTCAGCGCAGCTTTCCAGCACATTCTCTGGATTGTTGTTGCAGTAAGATTTGGCCTCAGTATCTGTGACGCGAAAATCAAACAAGGCAGTTTCTGGAGGCCTCCAGACACCTGTTATGAGTAGATCGGCTCTGAACGCTTTCTCTGAATTGTCACAAATTACTGGCTCTTGTTTAGTGTAAGTCCATGCAAGGAAAGATAAGTCTCCCAAGAAAACTCTAATTTCATTATGCCTTTGTGCAAGCAGGCCTCCTGTGTAATCAGATCAGGGCGTGCTGGACATGGAAATCTTCACCACAAACGCCACATTTTACAGGTTGGGTTTGTGGTTGAATATTTTATTGGTTTCTAAAATTCATTGTGTCCGGCAAAAATCTCATCAGAAAATTCCATTCGGCCTTAACTAATTTTTTGAACACGGAGATACTCTCATGAAGACAGAAATTGGCTGCAGCGCTCAAAATTTGAATCTTAGCCTGCCACTTATGTGTTGTGTACGGGGGGGGGGATATGTGCACTACATCTGAGATAGCAATTTTGGGAAAGAATGACCGGGTCAGGGGTAGCGCGCTGTGATAATTTCAATTGTGTATAAGCTATGAACACTTCGGGTAAATCTAATGGGAACGGTACGGTTTAGCGGTTCTTCTGTTGAGTCTAGAGTTGCGATCGGTTTCTTAAGGTGTGTGGGTGTTGCGGATGCTTGTCTATTAGTCGTGAGACTTTAATCACTGCTACTATCGGAGGAAGATATTGAGGTGGCTGGTGAGGTTAAAAGATCTACTCTGCAGAGTGCAAATGTGACGACTGGTTGCGTTTGTCTACAGTGGCTTGGGGATTTATTAGGGTGATAAGGAAACAAAAATTGCATAACAGATTAACTTACCATAATCAAAGCGAGCAGTTGCTCACTGAAACAAATAAATCTGAAATTAAAAAACCTCCGTTTGGAATTGGAAAACAAAACCTCAAACAAAATTTAAAAGATTGAAGAAACAGCGTCGGCTCCAGAAATTTGGACGTGTGCAACTCAAAAAAACTTAGCAACTTCAGAAGTTGTTTTTATGTTTATCTGTCGTACAGATTAACAATCTGTAGGTTGAGTTGATTCGCGGTGCCGATTTATTCAAGTTTACTGTTCTAATTTGTTGGTTTATTCGCGGAGCGAATTGACACTTAATTTTGATGCTTGTTGAATTAATATTCTCAATGCAGAATATCTATAGATTTGGCGGAGCGAAAGTTCGTCCCCTTATTGAATGGGTATTTCGCTTAGCGAAATAAGCTTAAATTTTATCTAGTCTAAATCAAGACTTTGGCGGAGCGAAATCTAGTTTAAGAGAGAGACAACTAAATTGAATTCAGAAAATGAGCAGAGTGAATCAAGTAAAGATTAACTAAAACTGATCAACAACTTGTTCATGACACTACATTTCCAATTGCGGCAACTTAAAATCACGAGACAACATGAACAGACAAAGATATCAGATACAGGATGTAAACAAATTTAAAATTGTGAAAACTTAAGATTTAATCTTCAAAACAAGAACTAAATGATGAATGAATTAAATGGTAAATGAAAATGAACTAATTTGATTAAACTAAATTTAACTTGATTTGGTGCACCAAATCAATAGCCCCCAGACTGACATGTACTATTGTACCACATTTCCCCGTTGACGAAAAAAAAAGACAAAGTTATTTATCAGAAAATTTTTAACATATGTACTGGTTAAATAATTAATACTCTAATGTTTTGAATCAGAAATGTTTCACTTGTTGAATGTCAATAGTTTTGATTAAAATGTTTTAGTCACTATCACTTTCATAGTATCTTTCAGCCTCGCCGACTGTCATCGATGATTCTGGTCCCTCGTAATTGGGCGAAACGTAGAATTGTGTGGGGTACGATTGTGTAGGTGAGCATGGGCCGACTGTAAAATCAGTTTCGCTTTGTTGAGTTTGGGCAGCGGCCGTCTTTATGGCTGAGATTATCGATTTGTTCTGTATCTGATGTTGTTTTATGATCTGTCTCCTTTTGTTTCTTGCAAATACACCAGGGCTTGATGTTGTAGGAGGACAAGTTTGTACAGATGTGACTGATTCATCTAATTCAGTAACCGAGGGCGTTGATCGTTTTCGTTTTAATGGAATTAAGGCAGCTGAGTTTTTTGTAGCAGCTTTACGTTTTGGTCTGCTAGGTGGCTCCGCTATTACAATAGAAGTCGATGGCATCTCCATTGGCACCGCGAAATCTTTTCTTATTTGTGTGGGTTTTTTTGGCGGTGCTGTTGTTATCGATCTCTTTGGTTTGGTGGTCATTCGTACACGAAAAGCGCGTGTTACATTGGAATGTATTGATGATACCGTACTGACATCATCTGCTAATTTCCCGTGCTTCATGCGTTTGCCTCCCTCGAGTTTCTTCCTTAACTCTTTCGCGTGATGGCTGATCAGATCCTCAGTTGTTTTCCCCGTTGGTGTCTTTGGTCGTCGATTTGCGTATACTTGCAATTCGGTCTGACGTTCGGGTTTTGTGCCCAATTTTGCTAAGTCTGAATTTCTGATAGTTACGTCTCTTTTCCTGGTTCTTTAATGACTGAGGTGAATGTATCTGTTTTTACCACGGAGGAACCGGGCGCCAACACGTCGTATAACCCATCTAGGCTTTTCTTTGATTGTTTCGTGCGCGGTCTCTTTTTAGCGAGTTTTACTTCTAATGAAGCTTCTGTTCTTGCCACTGATTGTCCGACGTCTGGGTGGGGAATCACTCTTGATTCTTTGTTCGGGTCCTCGTTTTTTCGTTTTATCGCATCTCTGCTTAGCCTGTCTCTGTTCAGCTCAATTTCTGTGTCACTTCTTCCCTCATGGTCCCAGTTTTCATCAGAAATGAGTTCCTCTCATCTGAAAGTCTCCAAATCTAAATATTTATTAATATATTTTGTAGGTAAAACTTTTTGGGTCCGGTTTAGTTGTTATATTACTTAATGGAGTATTCGCCTTTCTACCAAAATGTGCTTCAAATGGTGATATATTAATAGTCTTTTAACGGCATATTCGCAGCTGGTAAATTATGGAATTTATTGATGCCTTCACATTGAATTGATTTCGCGCCGCCGTTTTAATACAAGCTAATCAATTCATGATTGTTTGTATTAGCCTCTCAACTAAGCCAATTGCTCTGTGATCGTGTATTGGAGCTTCAATTAACTGTATGTTATTTTGACTACAAAATGTTGTAACTTGTTGTCCCGTTTGGCATCGAGCTTGATCCAATCTAATTGTACGGGGTATACCGTGTAGAAAAACATACTCTTGAAAGAATTTCAAAAAATTATCTGCATTAGCTCTATCAAATACATCTGCTGTTGGAAATTTTGAAAATCGATCTATACATGCAAGAAAGTAAATCTCTTGATTTTTTTCATTATGAATTGGTCCTCCAAAATCAATTTGAATTTTTTCATGTGGAGCTTTGCATAACTTGAATGGTGCCCATTTATTAGCAGGTATAATAGATTTGAAATTCCTACCAATCTTGACACAGGGGTTGCATTTTGCGGTCTTTGTAATTATGTCCCTGTGCATATATGGCCACCACGCATGAGTTGTGAGAAATCAGGGCCTAGCTCTACCTCGATGTCGTCCTTATTCAATTGGCCATTGCTACCATGGACTGCAGTGAGTTTGATTGTGTGGTCTGGTAAGGAAGCGAGGTAGTTATTACGTTAGATAACTAAAACTCAATACCCCAAATTGATGACGTCCGAAAGTTTTTTCAGGGTATAAAAGCTCCCTCTTCATATCGAAACGATCTCCATGTAGATCTAGTTCCTCTCATGCATTGAGGCCCTTATGATCGCAATAATCAACCTCAGTTTGACCCAGTTCATGATAATGCTGTATGGCTAGTCCCATTTGGAAGCAAGTCTGCAAGGAAAAATTTTGCTTTTTCTGGCCATCATACCGTCAATACAAAAAATTAACGGAGTAAAAGCTATATGTTTTTCCTGGCAAGCCTCGGAGTATTTTCTCCTCTTTTATGTCAGCGCAGCTTTCCAGCACATTCTCTGGATTGTTGTTGCAGTAAGATTTGGCCTCAGTATCTGTGACGCGAAAATCAAACAAGGCAGTTTCTGGAGGCCTCCAGACACCTGTTATGAGTAGATCGGCTCTGAACGCTTTCTCTGAATTGTCACAAATTACTGGCTCTTGTTTAGTGTAAGTCCATGCAAGGAAAGATAAGTCTCCCAAGAAAACTCTAATTTCATTATGCCTTTGTGCAAGCAGGCCTCCTGTGTAATCAGATCAGGGCGTGCTGGACATGGAAATCTTCACCACAAACGCCACATTTTACAGGTTGGGTTTGTGGTTGAATATTTTATTGGTTTCTAAAATTCATTGTGTCCGGCAAAAATCTCATCAGAAAATTCCATTCGGCCTTAACTAATTTTTTGAACACGGAGATACTCTCATGAAGACAGAAATTGGCTGCAGCGCTCAAAATTTGAATCTTAGCCTGCCACTTATGTGTTGTGTACGGGGGGGGGATATGTGCACTACATCTGAGATAGCAATTTTGGGAAAGAATGACCGGGTCAGGGGTAGCGCGCTGTGATAATTTCAATTGTGTATAAGCTATGAACACTTCGGGTAAATCTAATGGGAACGGTACGGTTTAGCGGTTCTTCTGTTGAGTCTAGAGTTGCGATCGGTTTCTTAAGGTGTGTGGGTGTTGCGGATGCTTGTCTATTAGTCGTGAGACTTTAATCACTGCTACTATCGGAGGAAGATATTGAGGTGGCTGATGAGGTTAAAAGATCTACTCTGCAGAGTGCAAATGTGACGACTGGTTGCGTTTGTCTACAGTGGCTTGGGGATTTATTAGGGTGATAAGGAAACAAAAATTGCATAACAGATTAACTTACCATAATCAAAGCGAGCAGTTGCTCACTGAAACAAATAAATCTGAAATTAAAAAACCTCCGTTTGGAATTGGAAAACAAAACCTCAAACAAAATTTAAAAGATTGAAGAAACAGCGTCGGCTCCAGAAATTTGGACGTGTGCAACTCAAAAAAACTTAGCAACTTCAGAAGTTGTTTTTATGTTTATCTGTCGTACAGATTAACAATCTGTAGGTTGAGTTGATTCGCGGTGCCGATTTATTCAAGTTTACTGTTCTAATTTGTTGGTTTATTCGCGGAGCGAATTGACACTTAATTTTGATGCTTGTTGAATTAATATTCTCAATGCAGAATATCTATAGATTTGGCGGAGCGAAAGTTCGTCCCCTTATTGAATGGGTATTTCGCTTAGCGAAATAAGCTTAAATTTTATCTAGTCTAAATCAAGACTTTGGCGGAGCGAAATCTAGTTTAAGAGAGAGACAACTAAATTGAATTCAGAAAATGAGCAGAGTGAATCAAGTAAAGATTAACTAAAACTGATCAACAACTTGTTCATGACACTACATTTCCAATTGCGGCAACTTAAAATCACGAGACAACATGAACAGACAAAGATATCAGATACAGGATGTAAACAAATTTAAAATTGTGAAAACTTAAGATTTAATCTTCAAAACAAGAACTAAATGATGAATGAATTAAATGGTAAATGAAAATGAACTAATTTGATTAAACTAAATTTAACTTGATTTGGTGCACCAAATCAATAGCCCCCAGACTGACATGTACTATTGTACCACATTTCCCCGTTGACGAAAAAAAAGACAAAGTTATTTATCAGAAAATTTTTAACATATGTACTGGTTAAATAATTAATACTCTAATGTTTTGAATCAGAAATGTTTCACTTGTTGAATGTCAATAGTTTTGATTAAAATGTTTTAGTCACTATCACTTTCATAGTATCTTTCAGCCTCGCCGACTGTCATCGATGATTCTGGTCCCTCGTAATTGGGCGAAACGTAGAATTGTGTGGGGTACGATTGTGTAGGTGAGCATGGGCCGACTGTAAAATCAGTTTCGCTTTGTTGAGTTTGGGCAGCGGCCGTCTTTATGGCTGAGATTATCGATTTGTTCTGTATCTGATGTTGTTTTATGATCTATCTCCTTTTGTTTCTTGCAAATACACCAGGGCTTGATGTTGTAGGAGGACAAGTTTGTACAGATGTGACTGATTCATCTAATTCAGTAACCGAGGGCGTTGATCGTTTTCGTTTTAATGGAATTAAGGCAGCTGAGTTTTTTGTAGCAGCTTTACGTTTTGGTCTGCTAGGTGGCTCCGCTATTACAATAGAAGTCGATGGCATCTCCATTGGCACCGCGAAATCTTTTCTTATTTGTGTGGGTTTTTTTGGCGGTGCTGTTGTTATCGATCTCTTTGGTTTGGTGGTCATTCGTACACGAAAAGCGCGTGTTACATTGGAATGTATTGATGATACCGTACTGACATCATCTGCTAATTTCCCGTGCTTCATGCGTTTGCCTCCCTCTAGTTTCTTCCTTAACTCTTTCGCGTGATGGCTGATCAGATCCTCGGTTGTTTTCCCCGTTGGTGTCTTTGGTCGTCGATTTGCGTATACTTGCAATTCGGTCTGACGTTCGGGTTTTGTGCCGAATTTTGCTAAGTCTGAATTTCTGATAGTTACGTCTCTTTTCCTGGTTCTTTAATGACTGAGGTGAATGTATCTGTTTTTACCACGGAGGAACCGGGCGCCAACACGTCGTATAACCCATCTAGGCTTTTCTTTGATTGTTTCGTGCGCGGTCTCTTTTTAGCGAGTTTTACTTCTAATGAAGCTTCTGTTCTTGCCACTGATTGTCCGACGTCTGGGTGGGGAATCACTCTTGATTCTTTGTTCGGGTCCTCGTTTTTTCGTTTTATCGCATCTCTGCTTAGCCTGTCTCTGTTCAGCTCAATTTCTGTGTCCCTTCTTCCCTCATGGTCCCAGTTTTCATCAGAAATGAGTTCCTCTCATCTGACAGTCTCCAAATCTAAATATTTATTAATATATTTTGTAGGTAAAACTTTTTGGGTCCGGTTTAGTCGTTATATTACTTAATGGAGTATTCGCCTTTCTACCAAAATGTGCTTCAAATGGTGATATATTAATAGTCTTTTAACGGCATATTCGCAGCTGGTAAATTATGGAATTTATTGATGCCTTCACATTGAATTGATTTCGCGCCGCCGTTTTAATACAAGCTAATCAATTCATGATTGTTTGTATTAGCCTCTCAACTAAGCCAATTGCTCTGTGATCGTGTATTGGAGCTTCAATTAACTGTATGTTATTTTGACTACAAAATGTTGTAACTTGTTGTCCCGTTTGGCATCGAGCTTGATCCAATCTAATTGTACGGGGTATACCGTGTAGAAAAACATACTCTTGAAAGAATTTCAAAAAATTATCTGCATTAGCTCTATCAAATACATCTGCTGTTGGAAATTTTGAAAATCGATCTATACATGCAAGAAAGTAAATCTCTTGATTTTTTTCATTATGAATTGGTCCTCCAAAATCAATTTGAATTTTTTCATGTGGAGCTTTGCATAACTTGAATGGTGCCCATTTATTAGCAGGTATAATAGATTTGAAATTCCTACCAATCTTGACACAGGTGTTGCATTTTGCGGTCTTTGTAATTATGTCCCTGTGCATATATGGCCACCACGCATGAGTTGCCATATCTGTCATCCCCCATGTTCCAGGATGAGTTGCATGGATGGCGTCGACGTATGCATCTTTGATTGCATGGGGAAGGCCTATCCTTTCGTCGATGCAGACACATCCATTCTTAACATGTAGATCTTTCCAGAATGAATGTGTATATGGTGATGTCTGCTTGCATCTGTCCTCATTTTCGGTTAGGATGCAATTCCGTATCTCTTTTAGGATCGCATCTTTTGTTGTAAGGCTAGCCATTAGGGAACTGGGAAAGATATTTGAAAGAGCGAAGTTGAAAGAGTCCAAATAGAGATCATCTACTGAAGGCGAAGTGACTGTTGTTGTATCAGTAGTGGGGGTGATTGGCGTTGCGGGTACTGCTTGGGCTGATGACGGTCCTGCTTCGTCTGCGAATCGTACTCTGGAGGGCGTCGATTGTTTAACTTGCATCAAAGTTTCTTCGTCTGAATTCGATTGCGACATCATGTAGACTTTATTGAATTTGTTTGCAATCCGTTGGAAATTGTTTAATTTGGGTAGCGACTTATTGGTAGAATGATTCAAGGCAAAAAGCGAGTGAGGAATATTAGCTGTCTCGATTTTGATACTGGAATTTAAGTTATTTGGTGTTAAGTCGTTAATTGAGATATCATTATTCGTAATTGTAGAATATTCTGGATTTCGCTGTGCGAATTCACTGCATAATTTGTTAGAGGAATTTGGATTATTTGAGACTCGTTTTGTAAGCGGATTTCGCGCTGCGAAATTGACGTAATTTTCAGCATTTAATAAGAAGCGTTTCGCGCCGCGTTTAATTACATCCAATTTAGCTACTATGAATTGCTCGTCATATGCAGATATATTAACAGCTTTTTGTTGCGGGACGCGAGAGATATAATCCACTAATCCCATTTTTGAGCCAGGGAGATGATCAATTGAAAAGTCAAATGGTAGTAATCGATCTACCAAACGTGTCAATCTACTATTGTAGGATTTGTTAGATCTGTTCTCTCTCATGATTGAGAGAAGGGCCCTATGTTCAATTATTACAGTAAATGGTTTGCCGTATAAATAATATTTAAAGTGTTCCACGGACCAGACAACTCCCAAAAGTTGGAGCTCATTTATACTGTATCTGTCCTCAACAGAATTCAAGAATCGTGACGCGAATGCTACTGTATGCCAGCCATTAGGTTTTCGTTGTTCTAATGCACATCCCAAACACTTACGTGAAGCGTCGTATCTTATTCGTGTTTCTAATTCCGGCTTAAAATGTTTATTTTCGGTAGTTTCCGCAATTTGTTCTTTAATTAATGAGAACTGTTTTTCATGTTCTTCCGTCAAGAGAAATTTTGTATTTTTCTTAAGGAGAGGTCGAAGTGGGTAGCATAGTTGTGACAAATTTGGAATGAATTTTCCTAAATGATATAATGAACCCATAAACGATCGGAGTTTTTTAAGATTGGTAGGCGCTGCTAATTTTGCGATTGCATCCGTTTTATTTGACAATGGTGTTACACCTGTTTGTGTAATATTATGTCCAAGCCATTCGATTTTTTCTTTTGCGAAGTGACATTTTGCAAGATTTATTCGGAGATTTTCTTGATCTAATTTTATCAGACATTTCCGTACTAAATCGAGATGTTTTTCTATTCCACCTCTGCTCACTATCAATATATCGTCCAAGAAACAGAAAGTATTATCTAGACCTGCAAGAGTGCAGTCAATTGCTTTTTGAAATTCAGCTGGCATATCCGTAAGACCGTAAAATCCAGTTTTGAAGCGAAATGTGCCAGTCATATCCCCGCTAACGATATTAAAGTTACAATGGCGGGCCGTATCACTATGTAACTTTAGTTGGCTATAAGCGTACTGCAAATCAAGAGTTGTAAAGTAAGCAGTCTCTTGCAGCGCCGTTGACAGTGTTTGCGAAATCGTTTGATTTAGCGAGTCTATGTTTGGCATTTGATACTTGTTTTTGTGAATGGCCTTATTTAGGATTTTGGAATCAAGTGCTATTTTGATTGACTGATCCTTTTTTACTGTAATGACTATTTGAGAGATAAAAAATTGATCAGAGCAATTGTTTAGTTTTTTTCTATATGTCCTTCGATTAGCAATTTTTCAAGTTCAATTTTCACTTTCTGTTGAAGATGTATTTGCACTTTTCTTACTTTTTGATGTGTCACTCGATAATTTTTGTGTGAAATTTTGAATTAACCGTGTGATGTTTAGATTTTCCGATTCGGCAGATCAAATCTGGGAATTCCTTTGCTAACGATCTTTTTATTGCAAAAGTTTGATCTATGTTATTGACTTCTACATTCGTGCAAGATTTCTGCGATATTGTTATGCCTAATTGATCAAAAAGGTCTCATCCGAGAATTGGTCGGAAACCATCAGCTACGACCGTGATTTTTACTTTCTGAATTTTCCAATCATTGCATCGAACTGGCGTTTTCAAAGTGCCTAGCCTTTTAACAATATCATTAGAAAAAGACTTTAATTCTAATGGTTTTTTCTCCGACCATTGTGATTGCGGACAGTTATACATTATTTCTTTAGTGAGCGACATATTGATAATAGTGCATCCGCTGCCGGAATCGAGAAGCAAATCACAATCTGTTTTTCCAATCGTTATCGAAACATTTTTCAGTGCTAATTGCGGTGAACTAACATTTTCTACTGTCGCAACGTAGTTGTCGTCTGAAGAATCATAATCTGAATTAATTTGCTCGTTATAGTTTATATAATTGACGTTTTGACTTTCCTGATTTGATTTTTGATTTGTAGTTTCAGTAGTTTCCACATTGATAATACGATTGTTTTGTTGTGTATATCGTGCATTATTAAGTTTTCTTGGACATACCTTAGCGAAATGGTTGAGCAAATAACAGTGATTACATTTCTTACCCCTGGCGGTGCGTTGTTGACCAAGCTTGACCACAACCACGACATTGTCCAACTGATGCACGGTATACTACTGTTATACTTGATTGGTTTCCACGCACACCCGCGCCGCAAAATCGATTGAATGATTCTATTGTGTTCACTGTACTGTTAGTTGCTCCGTTATTCGATGATATTCTTTGCTGGTTCTGATGGCCCATTTCCATATTGACTGCAATACTGAGTGCTCTTTCTGGGTCAACTGTATCACGAAGAAGTTCCCGTTGAATATCATCAACCAACATGTTTGTTATGAAGATATCCCTGATGATCATTTCCTCATGATTTTCAAAATCGCAATTTTCGGCCAATTCTTTCAAAATGCTGTAGAATTGTTCTACTGTTTCACCCTTTTTCTGCTTTCGAGAAAAGAACACATATCGATCAAATGTGATATTTCGTGGACGGATAAATGCTATTTCCATCATCTCCCAAAGTTTGAGGGTAGTCAGGTCATAGATATTATCATGAGGAAATTTTTGTGTTAGTAAGCGTCTTCCCACCGTACCAATGCTTAGGTACAAAAGAGACACGCATTTTTGATCGCAGAGATTCCATGGTCGTTCCCCCATAGTACTCCCGCTTCTGTTATCTTTTGACATTTCAAGTCCCATTGCAACTTCAATTGACTGTTTCGTATCTGACGGTCTCTCTCCGTTTCATGGGTTGCATCTTCAATTGGCATCTTGTACTTTGGTTCCGCTGGCAGTCGAACCGTCGTTGGTTTCGTTTGTAGCAGTGTGTCCAATGTGATATTCTCACGTGCGAGGATTGCAAGTTTTACATGGATCTGCCATTTTTCCCATCTGATTGGTGGGTCTGACGTTGGACGTTCCCAGAAAGGCTCTATCGACAATGGTGTTTTTCGAGGTTCTCGAGCTGACTGCGCCATGTCGTTCAGATTAACAATCTGTAGGTTGAGTTGATTCGCGGTGCCGATTTATTCAAGTTTACTTTTCTAATTTGTTGGTTTACTCGCGGAGCGAATTGACACTTAATTTTGATGCTTGTTGAATTAATATTCTGAATGCAGAATATCTATAGATTTGGCGGAGCGAAAGTTCGTCCTCTTATTGAATGGGTATTTCGCTTAGCGAAATAAGCTTAAATTTTATCTAGTCTAAATCAAGACTTTGGCGGAGCGAAATCTAGTTTAAGAGAGACAACTAAATAGAATTCAGAAAATGAGCAGAATGAATCAAGTAAAGATTAACTAAAACTGATCAACAATTTGTTCATGACACTACATTTCCAATTGCGGCAACTTAAAATCACGGGACAACATGAACAGAAAAAGATATCAGACACAGGATGTAAACAATTTTAAAATTGTGAAAACTTAAGATTTAATCTTCAAAACAAGAACTAAATGATGAATGAATTAAATGGTAAATGAAAATGAACTAATTTGATTAAACTCAAATTAACTTGATTTGGTGCACCAAATCAATAGCCCCCAGACTGACATGTACTACTCTACCACATTATCTCATACGGTTGAGTTTGCCCAACTGTGCCTTCAGGAGCAAGCACTTCGTAAAGTCCATTCAAGTTGCGTTTTTGCGTTCGGTTTGCATTATTTTTCCTCTCAGTTTTGACTCGAATGCGGTGGTCCGTTCTTGATTTCTATTTCTCTAGAACTTAGTTAAAAAGATTGCGTCGCGAATGACTATTTAGTATTTTAGATAGTAATTTGAAGAACTTTTAATTAAAAAATAAATTGTCGGCTGAGTTGAGAGCACAAAATTGAGAACAATGAAAAGAATACAATTCAGTTCAGAAATCGCAAAAAGGTAATCATCAGTTGATCAAGCAGTACAACGGAAATACTAAACATATTGATAGCGTGAACAGACAGTGTCCTGTCTATACAAATGAACAAGTTGAAACCAAGATCAAAATTTGAACCGCTAATATTGAAATTAAAGTTGAACTAGGAAACGATATAAAATATTTTCTAGATGTCTTATCCGCATGATTTTTCCCCTTTTGTGGTAAAATGATAACGTAAAAAAAATCAAATATATCAAAACAATAAAAAATATTTACTGGTTACATAGTATTTCATGTTTTTTAAGCAAACAGACTTTTTCCGCAAACAAATAAAGTTTTTGGCGTTTTTCGACAGAGTTTTGAAGTTAATTATGCTCATCGCATTGTTCAGCTTCATATACTGTCATTTCCTTTTAACTCGCAAAAATGGATGCGGATTGCATGTCTATCGCTCATTCGGGTTGCGCGAGGAGCAGGTACCAATAAAAAAATGGGCTGCCTTCCTGAATTGATTTATGATGACTTTCCGTGTTATGTATATTTTCAGTAACTGTTTGAGTTTGTTGTTTTTGACTGTTCTTTTTCGTTTTCCTTGTTCTGCTGTAAGCTTCGTCTTCAGTGCTGTTACTATTCGTTACGATTGCAGTGCATCAGTTGCAGATTGATTGTTGTAGACTAAATTGAAGTTTTTGAGTAAGATCGGGATTTTGATTTGCCGCATCATATTTAGGATTTCTTTTTGGGACTCTCACTTTCAGTGCTCTGACAGCATTGCTGGAAATTGCTAAGCAAGAGCGAAAAGAAACTATACTAACGTCATTAATTGTTTTAGTAAAATTTTAATTTTCTTGTTGCCCAAATTTTTCTGAGCAGGTACTTCTTGTGGTTGGCTATTTTCTGCCCTAGAGTATTTTCATCAGTTTTAGGGGGACGTTAAAACTAAAAATGAGAAAATATTTTTAACTTTTTTACTATTAAAAATAACCATGAATATCTGTCAAGCTTGTAACCGAGAGTTGACATCAGAACCTTCAAAGAGAACAACAAAATTGAATTCATCAACGAATCATGCTGAGTCAAGCTTAATAAAATCTAAAGGGCAAATAAGCTTGATTACAAAACTTAAAAATGCTTAAGCATGATCATGCTGAAATCTTAGTACTTCGTTAATTTTTATAAGTTAAGATACCAATGCTGATATTGGAAACAACATTCAAAAAAGTTATGTGCAACAAGTTTGTTTCTAATAGCTGGTTTTTTTGGTATGAGCATTAAGACCACCTGTACGTCAAATTGAACAACCATTATGCACTTGAGTTTTTTTTTTCAAGATAATCTCATTAATTACATTTATCCAGATCAAAACATGGTGTTCCTTTAAGATTTTTAAATTAATTACACAATCTATAAATTACTCTATTAACCCCAGAAATTCAAATTATGTTTGTACCTTTAGACTCTGTTTTTGAGTTTAAAAAACAACGTTTGATAAATTTATCTTTCTATGGTGAAACTGCCTCACAGATATCATCATTTTGATCTTCGAAGAAGTTACAATTATTTGTGTAACAAGTCCGTTGACCATTTGAACAATTTAGTTGATTTTTTTTCGTAAGAGTTCCACTATGGGCATCTGACCATGTTTCTCTATTCTGTTTTTTTAATATGATCAGTAAGTCCACTTCGTCTTCAAATTGAACAACAAAAACTACGTTTAAACTTAATTGCAATGCGTTTTTTCTAGCATATCTATTCACGTTAGAACAACCTATCACGTTATGATTCTTCCATTTATTACATAATTGAAAGAATAACGATGTGTATTCTGAATTGAAGTCGAAAAAAAGATAGTCCTATTTTTTGAGGTTGAGTACTTCAATTTGATTCTAAGTATCATCAATGTCATTGTATACTTTTTACAATTTAATTTGTAATGAGGTTCTATTAGATGAATTGACTCTAGTGGTGTGTGTAATCTTTCTATGGTTCAATGTTTCTATCTCCGAGTACTGTTCCTATATCACATCTTATTCTTTTTTTCCGTCATAGGTAAGATATCATAAATATCTTCTGTATAGCATGATAACTTGATATCTGTCTTCCCTAGTGTAGTTTATGTTGATTATCCTGGTTTGTGTAAAATAAGCTGGATCTATTTTCAAAAACGCCTAAACTTAGTGGTGTAAGAAATCTAATTGCATCTAGTTTTCGTATACAACCTATATCTAATGGGAAGAATTGTTTTTCTGGTTTGGCTCAGCATACTTTTAACTTTAATGGTGATGTCACTAGTAATTCAATAAATAGATGTATGTATTTACATCCACTCTAAGAATATAACGGTACAATCAGTGGTTTTTTTAGATTTCAAGTCACAAAAGTTTTGTGTATAACCTCTAAACTTACCATTGAAGTGATCATGATCTCTAACATAGTCTAGATGTAAATGTTGTTCACTACAGAAGCAGTTAGATGGCGTACCATTAATACTGTTTAGGTCTTTAATTATGTTAGGTTTGAAAAATTCTTTAATTTTACCCTTATATTCTAATATTTGTTAATAGGGATCTTTTCAACAATTGTCCCCCCTTTTGCAAAAGGGGGGGCTATTCTTGAATAGAATTTAAGCGAGCGATTTATTAACCAATCAGAGACGACTAAACTTTCCGTGTATGCTCATACTGTGTTAAATTGGATAGAATAAAATGCGCCATGCTAGGGCAATTAGCCGAATTGGAATACAAAGCAAAAAGAATTTCCGACTGGCGGGTCGATGGGCGCGCTTCGCCCCGCGGACCCGCGGTTTCCGGATTAAATCCCACAGAGCGTGAGAGGCATGGCCGTGAACAGTGGTCCGCAATTGCGCCTAAACTGATATTCGGCTATCTAAACTGTAGGCCAACTAATATTGTGGTAAAGTATAGCACAAAAGGGGTGACGATTCTCTACTAGGTACCAAAGGGGGGGGACAATTGTTGAAAAGATCCGTTAATAGTAATTTTTTATACATATATATATATATATATATATATATATATATATATATATATATATATAATGTAATATTTTATCACAACTTACTTATGGGTTTCCATTATATCAGGATAACTAAATTTTACTACTAGATGATATCGGAAATGTATTTGTTTGGCAGTTTTAATGTACCAAAGTAACCGCCTAAATCAGCGAATAGATATACTAAAGTATTGGTTGAATCGTTTGTTCTATTGTAAAATTCAGTATCACATCACATTGTGACTGGTACTTTGTATTCAAAATACTATTTATCGAAAAAAAAACAGCTTTTTTTTGTGAGTACGTTAATTTTGCTCCTTTATGGTTCTCTTAAAGTTCTAAATGATCTTTTAAAAGATGTTAGGATGAATAACTTGATATACAGTTTGTACTCGGATTGGACTCATTATTTGAATTCTATTTTTAGCAGATAAATCAGAACATAAAACACAGGGATCTTTATATTATTATAATTTGCATCCTCTATAATTATTATGTGTTTTAAAAACAATACATTTTATTCCTTCATCTTTATCTACTTCACTTTGTTGAAGTTGAAGTCATCTCCTGTTCTCCTGTTCTTTGATTCATTTTATGTAACTTTTAAAGTTTCTTTGATTGTATGGGAAGAAATTTTTTCTTATTGAAAAGAATATCGTTATTTGATGTTCTTCGGTTATTTTTAACTGTTGGAAACATGTCAGCTAAAATACCTTATATTAAACAACATTATTCATCAGTATTCTTAACATCATTATTATATATCGAATTGAATTGTAATTCTCAATAAGTACACCTAACAGAATTATAATATCAAATATGGAGTGTTCATGGTATTTGTATTTGAATTGTAAAACCAGATTAGATTTTCCAGTTTATTTAAATTTAAATTTAGACAGCCAGGTGAGCACTTGAGTTGTAGTTGATGCCCAATTATGAATTCCGTCTGTTTCCTTATGTTATATTTCTTATGATCTTCAAATTTTCATTGGGCTTTGATTAATTGAAGTTGTACTACCAAGAACAGTTCAAAAATTATGTATATAGTTTTTATCACTCTTTAAAATTTCACGTATTTGTATAGCTGAGTTATTAAAACTAGTCGTAGCGTTGGTTAAAGTTTTAAGGTAAACATTTTTAGTTGACTCATCAAGTTTTGATTGTTTTGTCTTTTACATTATCTTTATGCAAATTACTATGGTAGTTTTTGTTAGGGTTTTGACGAGTTGTATGCTATCGGTTACAAACTTGACTGCTTTTGATGGTTATTTTTCGTGAAAAAGTTAAAAAAAAATTTCAATTTTAAAAAAAAAAATTTATCAAGTGATTTTCAAATCAACTCTTGTTATATGTATAGTTTCAAGCGTAATTTTATTAAAAAAATAACAAAACAAAATTATTTAAAATTGTGCGGACAATTCGGCATACAATTGAATAATTTTGGTTTCATAAAGTAAAAGTTTTGCAATTTGTTATGTATTTCTTTTTGCAAAATATATGATGTTTTTTGTTGAAAAATTATGAAATGTTGTAGTGAAATATTGTGAATTTAACGGTTAAAATTGTTAGTATGAATATTGGTAAATAGGATTGAAATTAACATATAGATCAAAAATAAAATAAAATTGTAAAATTTGACGGATTTTTTGTCCAAGTTAATCTATGCAAATTGGTTTTACGTGTTATTTACACGGTCTTTTTGTTACACTACAAATCTGGGATACGTTCATTGGAGTCAGTGAGGATGAAACCCAAAGAACCGTTCTGATATTTGTTGAGTACCAGCTTAACTCTGATATATTAGTGGATTGCACTAAATGAGACGAGAGATGTTCGATTTGAGTTTTTTATGGATATGTAGTAGTTGACAAAAGATATTGTTCATAACGTGTCTTTCATTATATCTCCAATATAATTTACTGCTGGGAGTAATTGTAAATATAAAATTTCAGCGGATAACTAAAAAACAAAAATTATAATTTTTGTGTTTTTTTTGCTCTTTGGGAATTTTTCTTTACCGTTAAAACTGTGTTCAAAGCTCCTGTTTTGATTGTTATGATTTTTTCTATAAAACTGAAGATTTTGATTTTCAAGTTTTTTAATATATTTCGTTTAATGCTGCAATCCTATTTTTACAAATACATAAATTATTATTCCAGCATTTTCTTCATTAACTGAAAATATTTGTTTGCAGTACCTTGTATGTCGGACGTGTTTGCCGCAATGTTCGGATCTGCCGATTTTAAGCAATTTTTTAGGCAAAACTTGGGAAGCGCAAAAATCATGTATGTAAATTTTTTTTTCTGCGCCATTTTCAATTATTTTGTTATTCACTAAATCTGATTTTCATTTAATCTCTTAATCAATTAGGGTTCTTTTTGAAACTTAGGGTCAGTCTTCGATAATGCTTCACATGATCAGCAATTAATTTCATATTTTACAGCAACGTTAATGGTATTCCGCGACACCTTTCAGATTGAATAATAAAATGTGTTTTATGAAAAATTTAAAATAGACTTTCGCAGAAAATGCTAACGTTTAGAACAACACCTACAGCATCATACATTTTTTAGAACTGATATGTTTTGCGCGTAACTTTTTTTTATTATAACTGGCAATTTTAATAAACAAAAATATGCATAGAGTAGTTGATGCCAAATTTTACAAAAAACATTCAAAGTTCAATTTTACTTGAATGATTCAAACTTCTCTAACTTTTCCATAAAAACTCAGACACGAAAAATAACTAAATTGGAAAAAAATGAAAGAAAAATTTTGTAATTAAAGTTTTGTAATTTTTGTAACAACAATTTGCAGCCAATTATTGTTGTGAAAATTTTTCTTTGTGTCTTTGAGCGTTGATAACCATTCAAAAAAAAAGTCTCGATGAAATATTGATGAAAACTTCTTCGTTGTTTTAATTGATATGGTGATATCGAAATCAATCAGGAATTTTAATGAGAAAAATTTTGCAAAACAATTTTTGAAAATTTTTGATTTCGATAACGATTGAGACTGAAGCCGCATTTTGACGTCTTTTTGAGGGAAAGAAAAATAAATTGAAAACTATAAATTTCAAGCTAACTGAAATTTGTATTCTTCGTTATTTTTGCATTGCTGAAGTTCTGTCGAATATTTCACCAATTAATTTTTCAAAAACTGAAAGCTAAATCACTTTAACTTTACATCTCAATAATTTCTGCTCAAGCGGAACTCTCACTGGAAGTAACAAATACAGATTCAGGTATGTTTTTTGTAAGCCAAATGAAAAACCCGCTGGTTATTTTAATGTAGCATATTCTGAATAGCCATTTTCCAATTCATTTTCAAGTTTTTCTTGCAGATAATTGCATTAGTTTTATTAGCCGGCCTTTTTGAGGTTTTGGACATCTAATTTTTGCAGGCACAATCACGGATGGAAAATTTGCTGGAAAGCAATCGTCAGCAGAAAGCATAAAAAAATTGTATGATTACCGTTTGAAAAGCGGCAAAAATTCTTTTTGGCAGTTTACGGCAAGTACACTTTATGCCCAACTATAGTCCCAAGAAGGAGGCGCGTTAATGTGCGTTCGCACATGATGTTCTGACCCCCGGCTCAACTGAATTTTTAACATAACTGTCAACCAATTGAAGAGATAATCAATAATAGAAATTTGAGAAACAAAAAAAAACCGTTACACAAACTACTCAATGAATAACATAATGCCATGCCTCATTACAGCGCTCACGAGGTCTCACATTATTAATAAAACTACGGGAGAAAATAAATGAACAACAAAATAAGCAAAAAAAAACATTTTTTACGGCAGAAATTCAACATCTAAACCTAAAAGCACCTAGTAACAACGTCAAAACACAATCAGAAGAAAACGTAACTCCACAGATTTAATTTTCCGTTACCAGAAGGCGGATCCGACTTTATATTAATGAGACTAGACAACAAATTGACAAAAGAAGCAAAAAAATGGCAAAAATCAAAAATCAACAAATATTTTTTAAAACAAATATTCAAAAACGTCTTAAAGACCATTAAGTTTTCACAAAAAAATCCTTGATAATTTTACGAAAAAGTCATTACAAAACCACTAAAGTCTGAAACGGACTACAGATGAAGAAAAACTAAAAAAAATTGCTAACAGCCTGCGAAAACACAAACTATTGAAGCCCTTAAAAGTTTTCGCTGTTATCTTAATATTGGTTTTTTATTTCAAATGTTTATTAAACAACTTCCGTTATTGGGGCCTAACCTCAAAATCGTTGGGGTCTGTTATTCGCGAATGAGCCTGAAGAGGAGAAAAAAGACACAGATATTGACCAATAAAATACTTTTATGAAAACGAACATTGTTCAAGAAATAAAACATCAGTTACAACGTATTATCAAAAATCACTTTAACTTTTGAAATACAATGAAGTGGATGGGGCCTCTAAATTAGATACAAGTTATCAGTTATAACAACAAAACCTAAAAAGCTTAAAAAACCGTTTGAAAATAAATAACATCACGAATTTTGAGGCTATTTGATGTAATCTTACTGCATTGAGTACGTTCACTTGTTCAATCAGTTAGGGTCTTATGAGATTTCTCAGCTCTTTACGACTACATAAAGAAAGCAAAACATGACAAAAACTTCAAAATGACAAAAGATTGAGACAAAAGCTTCGAAGCCAATAAAAGATGAACTTTTCATTTCAAACTTTTTCGTTTTCAATTAATTTTTCAACAACAATGGAAATGTTTTTGTAACAACTTGGTTTCAAAAAACCGACAAATATAAACAAATAATAAAAAACCGCGAAAAATTTGAGGAAACCCGTAGTATCAAAGCCATTAAAATAAATCCAGTAGCTTTCAATGGTAATCATTAAAGAATAATATAAAATAATTTACGCTTCGATGAGAAGGCAATAATTTTGGTGATTCTTTAATCACCAATTAATTCATCACAATAAGTCGTATGGCTCTAAAAACGAAAAAAAAAACAATCAAAAACGAGAAAATTTGTAGAAAAATGCCAGAAGACACTGTGGAAGCCAGTAAAATCATACATTTTTCTCTGCAACCTTTATCTGTGTTCTACTGAAACTCTTTTCTGTTCCAATGGAAACTGGTAATAATTGGATGATGAAGAAAAATTTCAAAAGAATTCAAAATTATGAAAGGAAACCAAAAAGTAAAAAAGAATTAAGAAAAATCGTGGCATCCAAGTCATGAAAACAATGGTTAGAATATAAAACAGCTAACCCAAATTCATATTGGTTGCAATAGAGACGAAGGCCTCCTGTCTTGTTAATAGTGAGACTGACTTACGTTTACAGAAATATGTTTAAGATCGGTTAATTATCAAAAAAAATTTTCGAAAAAATATTTTTAAAGTCTTAACAGCCGTTAGCTCTCCACTCAAATTACTACATAGGTTCGCTTACTGATCTTGAAGAATCCTTTTGCATTTTTACGAGTCTATGTCATAGGTCTAAAAAGTTTTAATGAAATCTCAAAAAGAAAATCAAAATTTCAATGAAATTTACGAAAAATTAGAG
>NW_027451252.1:0-37326 GCF_964194025.1 Convolutriloba macropyga | reverse complement strand
AACCTTTTTCTTATTATTCCCCACATTTCAGACTGATCTTTTCTTGAGCTGCATTGCTCTTTTTTTGGTGACTATAGCCACTTTTTTTGCCTCTGAAACTTTCACGTTTCATTGTTCGTTTTGCCCTTTCCAGATTATTAAAAACCAAAATGCTCTTTAACCAAAAGAAGTCCAATTATTATAGATTCTAAAATTTCCTTTTTGTGAGCAAAAAAACGATGCCACGGCAGTATTCACCTTAAAAAAGAAAAACTAATGTCAGTTTTTGAAAAAAAGTTGTCCCCGTGATGTCCAGTAGTTCATTTTTTTTCAACACAATAGCCAGTTGACTGCAGTAGCATAAATTATGATAGCGTCGTTGGTTTTCAAATTTCTTACGAGTCAACGTATGACAATCGTCTAAATGAATAAGCGCTCGTGTGGCATAAACTTTTATCTAATGATTTTGAAAAATATGGCGGTAGTATAACCTATCCAATTTTTCCGCATTCGCGCAACTTTCCACCAAATCATTTGTCGGTCTTTTTCAATCATCTTCAATCTTAACAGCTGGGACCAAAATTTTCTCCCACAAAAAAAAGTTATTTCAGAAATGCATTCATAGAGATGTGAAATATTGTCCATCTCATTGCTAAAAAAAGAATAATGGAATTGCAGCAAAATAAAAATGTTTCTGGAGGTAATGGCAACAGAATTTGCAGTTTTGCGTTTTGGTAACTCCGACATAATAACTATTGGAAAAATGGGTATCAGGAATAAAATGGATTTGAAATTTTCGACGGTTAATATTTTCTGTTCTCGTTATGTTTCTACAAAAGCGAATCAGATTTTTTTACTCTGTTTGAATTGTTACGTCTAATTTGGTTCTAAATAATCTAAGCGAATTTTTCGGTACGCGCTGAGGGTCTTTTTCAGCTTCTAGAACAACTGATACTTTTTTTGTACCCTTTTTCAGAGATTCTGATAGCTAGAGAATGATCAAGATACTCATTTCTCTAAACCCCGCGGTGACCCCTTATGTCTCTTTCGCTTATTTTCTTGTCTTCCTTCGGTTTGTTCTCCAGCTTCTCCGGTTTGCTCGTCTTGTTCTCCAGCTTCAAAAGATTGTTTAATTTTTTTAAATATTGTTCCGATCCACTTTAGTGGGGGGGGGGGGGGGGGGGGAGGAACTATATACTCAATTGTTTTTTTTCTTCAGTCAATTTTTGCCGATCGATATAATCATTGTACAGAGTTGTGAGTGCTATCATTAGAAGCCCAACCAGCGTTGAACATGGAACTAAAAAGATTTTTTCATCATTTTGATTTTTACAGGGAGCCATCGAGATTTGAAGTTTTGCAAATAATCGCCGAATTACGATGCGTTTGTTCAAACTTTCCGTAGTATTATCCCAATTTTCTTCAATTTTGCTAAAATATGTCGAAATTATCTGTGTGTTACTGATGCTACAGTTAATAATAATGGTAGTGTTATTCGTTTAATCCCTGTTCGTTTAATGCTAAATAATCTAAATTTGATAATCAACTTAATTTCTTTTTAAGAATTAAAATCTTTTGAGCAGGTGATTATATCTATAGACACACACACACACAAACACACACACACACACACATATATATATATATTTATATATATATATATATATATATATATACATATATATTTAAATATATATATATATATATATATATATATATATGTGTGTGTGTGTGTGTGTGTGTGTGTGTGTGTTTGTGTGTGTGTCTATAGATAAATTCACCTGCTCAAAAGATTTTAATTCTTAAAAAGAAATTAATTTGATTATCAAATTTAGATTATTTAGCATTCAATTGCGACTTTTTCAACTATCAAGTGTAGGAGGCTTGGGTGATCGTACAAGGTAACTGCTCAACATTTACGGTGCTATTTTTCAAGCTCATTTAAAAATGACAAAAGTTACAAATGTACAAAATTTTCCTTTGTTGAGTTACAAAAACAAAAGTTTCAATGTTGAACTCGGAAATCGCTGAACTGAAAAAGTATAGCTAGCAAAATAATAGCAAGATGTGTTTTCGCCTACGATTTTGTAAACCAAAAATTCGTAATTAAAAAAGCTGCATTTTTGTAGACAGAATTGCACTTTTTTTCTGAGAAGAATCTTCTAAAGATTTTCAAAAAAGTGACAATGCTGGGTAAATTTTTGGACCCTTTTCTGATCAATGTGTAGCTTGTACAAATTTAGCAACTGATCAAGATTTTTGTAAACCGTTGCAAATTTTAATGCATTTAACGTAGGAATGTATATAATGCTCTGAAATTTGGTTTTCAAACAAATGGCTGTTGTTTCAAATATCTGAAAAACAATTTAAAACAAAAATTTCCAGGAAACTTGGAAGAGATAGTTTTTATAGGTAGTTTGACATACTGCACTTTGTGCATATCATTAATCATATCATTTAAACAGTTCAGCTTCAACTTAAAGCAATAAAATTGTCGCCTACTGTTTTCGGTTGATCACTGAAGCATATTGTACAATGTTCTTAATTGCGTTAAAATTTATATCTTTTACTATAAAAGATGAAAGCTATGGCTTTCTTAATAAGTAAAGCCAGAACAGTGATTAAATTTCAGGTTTATGAGAAAGAATTTTATTGCAATTTAATTTAAATATAACAATACAACAATATAACAATACAAATTAAATATAACAAAACAATTTTATCAACACTGTAGACATATTAGATATTCTAACTTTCAAAGTTTGAAAACATTATTTAGTGTGACGATTATCGCTGTGATAATCGATTATCGCTGTGCTGTTAGAAAATAGCTTTGCAAGTCAGTGCGCCATTCGTCAAAACGAAATTTTTTGACACTTGAAAATTTTTACCGCTTCAGTGATAAAAGAACTGGCGAAGCTTTGCGGTAGGGAAAGCAATATCTAATTAAATTTTTTGTATTTTTATTACTATGACCTGTAGTTTTAAATTTTTCAATATGTAAAATTATTGAACAGTAGATAGTTCGAATAAAGCTTTTACAATGATTGATTTTGAATGGACTTCAAGAACAGCGTTTGCATTTGTTGCGCTATTGAATAGTTTTTCTTTTTAATAATAATAATAATAATAATAATAATAATAATAATAATAATAATAAAATAATAATAATAATAATAATAATAATAATAATAATAATAATTGTGTTTCTGCGTAATCGCAGTGGAACAGCATTAGGCATACAGTAGCCTGTTTTCAGCTGCCCTTTTTCTTATTAATCCCCACATTTCAGACTGATCTTTTCATGAGCTGCATTGCTCTTTTTTGGTGACGGTAGCACTTTTTTTGCGTCTGAAACTTTCACGTTTCATTGTTCGTTTTGCCCTTTACTGATTATTTAAAACCAAAATGCTCTTTAACCAAAAGAAGTCCATTTATTAGAGATTCTAAAATTGCCTTTTTGTGAGCAAAAAAAGGATGCCACGGCAGTATTCACCTTAAAAAAGAAAAACCAATGTCAGTTTTTGAAAAAAGTTGTCACCATGATGTCCAGTAGTTCAATTTTTTCAAAACAGGAGCCAGTTGTCTGCAGTAGCATCAATTATGATAGCGTCGTTGGTTTTTAAATTTTTTAAGAGTCAACGTATGACGATCGTCTAAATGACTAAGCGCTCGTGTGACATAAACTTTTATCTACTGATTTTGAAAAATATGGCGGTAGTATAACCTATCCAATTTTTCCGCATTCGCGCAACTTTCCACCAAATCCTTTGTCGGTATTTTTCAAGCATTTTTAATCTTAACAGATGCGACCAAAAATTTTCTTCCACAAAAAAAAGTTCCGTTCTTTCAGAAATGCATTCATAGAGATGTGAAATATTGGTCATCTCATTGCTAAAAAAAGAATTATGGAATTCCAGCAAAATATAATTCCAGTCGGTATTTTCAAGCATTTTCAATCTTAACAGATGAGACCAAAAATTTTCTCCCACAAAAAAATTCCGTTCTTTCAGAAATGCATTCATAGAGATGTGAAATATTGGTCATCTCATTGCTAAAAAAAGAATTATGGAATTCCAGCAAAATATGAAATGTTTCTGGTAGTAATGGCAACAGAACTTGCAGCTTTGCGTTTTGGTACCTCCGACATAATAACTATTGGAAAAAAATGGGTATCAGGAGTAAAATGAATTTGAAATTTTCGACGGTTAATATTTTCTGTTCTCGTTATGTTTCTACAAAAGCGAATCAGATTTTTTTTACTCTGTTTGAATTGTTACGTCTAATTTGGTTCTAAATAATCTAAGCAAATTTTTCGGTACTCGCTGAAGGTCTTATTCAGTTTCTAAGAACATTTGATACTTTTTTTAACCTTTTTCAGAGATTCTGATAGCTAGAGAATGATCAAGATACTCATTTCTATAAACCCCGCGGTGACCCCTTCTGTCTCTTTCGCTTATTTTTTGACTTCCTTCGGTTTCGTCTTGTTCTCTAACTTCAAAAGATTTTTTAATTTTTTTAAATATTGTTCCGATCCACTTCAGTGGGGGAGAGGAACTATATACTCAATTGTTTTTTTTTTCAGTCAGTTTTTGCCGATCGATATAACCATTGTACAGAGTTGTGAGTGCTATCATTAGAAAGCCCAACCAGCGTTGAACATGGAACTAAAAAGATTTTTTCATCATTTTGATTTTTACAAGGAGCCATCGAGATTTGAAGTTTTGCAAATAATCGGCCGAATTACGATGCATTTGTTCAAACTTTCCGTAGTATTATCCCAATTTTCGTCAATTTTGCTGAAATATGTCGAAATTATCTGTGTGTTACTGATGCTAGAGTTTATAATAATGGTAGTGTTATTCGTTTAATCCTTAGAGATAGAAGAGGGTCGCTGAATTGTTCGAACCGTGTTTTTTGTGCTAGAATTTACGCTAAATTGTTCAAAATTCGTACTTTTTTTGTCAGTAAGGGGACCAAATATGCTTTTTAGCCCATTTTCTTTAAAAGAAGACACATAAAAAACTGCTCACGTATTCTTACGAAGCTCAGAAAGAGATTAAGTCGTACTAGCGCTGGCTTTGACATCTCCTGGCATCATAAATTTGAAAGATTTTTGAAAATGTTAACTCAATAATTATACAGAATGCATTATTTTTCGATTTAAATTGGTGTGTTCTGCAGCCATTTGAACATTTGAGTGGTTTTTGCATATGCAATAAAAACGGGGCTGATCTTGATCTCACCTTGGATCATTACAAATTTTTTTTTTAGATTTTGTTTGGCGCGGCCTTCTTTTTTATTTCAGAATACTTGTGTTGTTTTTTGTATTTAAATTACTGACAGAAACTTCAAATCAGAACTCAATTCTTTTGACAATTATTATTTAAATGAAAAATTAGGACCAATGACCTTTTACTATGGTTTTAGAGTTCAGCTCATGCTTTTTATAGCTTTGACCAATTGTTTTTGTAAAATTATACGAGTTTCCTAAATTTTGCTTCCCTTTCTTTTTCAAATTTTTTGTCCAATGACTTAGTATCTGGAATCAACAAACCAACTGGCCTATTTAGGAGCCCTAAGTGAACTTAGACAGTGCTTTCAGTTGTTATCTAATGTCTCTATTAATTTAGAACATTCTTATTTTAGGAAAATATCGGTGACTTTTTTTAAATTTGCCATTACTTATCTTTTTTCTCTCAATTTCTGGCCTCGTCTCAATAAGGACGTGGCAAAATCAATTTCTTGTTCTAACCGAGTTCTAATTTAAAGGTATCTTAACGGTTTTTTTAACCAAATTTTTCTAGGTTTTGTTGCTACGAGATTTCACAACATTATTTTGATTTTTTTATATGATTGCACTTCCTATTGATTCACTTTGTTTCCTTAACGAATTATCAAACAATAGAAAGGTCTGATTGAAAAAATGCAGCATTGGGAGAATGCAATGCATTGACAAAAAGGCGCTAATTGTTTTTTTTAATAGTTTATGCTTTTATGGGCTGAGACACCGTTCTCCTTTAAATGTCTTTGATATTATGATATTTTACCTGTCTTTGTCTTTCTGTTTGTTGTTTTACAACTTTTATTTGATGATATTAAGTGTAAAATATTTCCCCGAGACGTATAGTTTAACCTTTTTAATGATTTTAATTTATAGTTATTTTTTAATGACTTTGAAATCAACTTTATAAAATAAAAGGGTTTTTTCCGCTGTCTCTTCTTTGCTCTCATTTCATCATCATGTAACTCAAAGTCATTAATAGGAAGTTCCAACTACTTTTGTTAATTCAAACATTAAATTTTAACTTGTTTTTTTGACTGATGGCTTTGACTATTGGAATTCATAAGAAACTTTCGAGTTTTCGAGTTTTCAATTTCTGGGTTTCGTTTTGATGTCATTTCTAATTTTTCGTCATTTTGATGTCATTTCTACGAGTTTTTGTAAATAGCAGCTCATGATTATAATGCCTTTAACACTGCAATGTTGTAAAATTGTTTGTGAAGTTTTTACTACTGCATGTATTTGTTGTCATTTTGATGTCTTATGCTTGTCCCATTAATCACAGGATCTATTGGCTTCCTGGTGAGTTAGAAGTTAATCTATCCCGTTTTTGTTGAAATCCTCTGTCTGTTATGACTTTAGAAATTTTTTTTCCAATAAAATATTTGGAATTTTGAGCTTCACCACTTTTTCTGTCAATTAGTAGCTTATTCTCTGAAAAGACAGCTCACAATCTTTTTCCACGAAGCTTTAAGTTAATTTTTAACGGTTTTAGTCTCAACCCTTTATTTCTTGGTTTCGTTACTACAGGACCTCATAAAATGTTTTTGATTTTAATATATATGTACATTTTACAGAATTGTTGTTTTCTTTTCTTAATTATAACATTAATGGTGGTCCTATTAGCTTTGAAAAAATGCGCAAATGTTTAATATTTATGGTGAAGAACTTGTGGTTGTAACGGTTTCACTGAAATTCTTGCAAAAAAATTTGAAATTTATATTTTTGCCGGTTTTTGTCGTTTTTGTAGTCAATTGACGTAAATTGGATAATTACAGGTCTCAATTGCTTCCTATGGAGATGTAAAGCAACATTTGTGTAATTTTATTAAAAATGTAATGATTTTAATCAATTTGAATTTAATTGTTTTCAAAATTAGAGACGTATTTGCCTCCTTTTGTTTAGACGAAGCTCTTTTTTGTTGTCTTGTTACCCAGTCGCATTGAGGACAGGTCCCATATGTTTTCTAAGGAAGTGTAGGATATTTTGTTTTGGTTTAGGTTTTATCTGATGCAAGTTAGATTTTTATCTTACTTTTTTTTTAATTTTAGACACCGAGTTTTGATGGTGATTAAAGTTTTTGGTTTGATTTTTATGATTGTCTTTTCCAGTAGTCGGACCTCTGAAGTGGCATTAATTTCTTCCATTAGTGGTTTGTTAAATAATATTTATGTCTTCAAAAGTTTTTTTTTATCTCTTCCTCATTTGGTAGCCAATGAAGTCAAGAACGTGGATGAGCTGGGTCGGAACATTATGTGCGACCGCACATTACTGAGCCTCCTTGTCTTTCATTCATATTGAATTATTTGACGCAGTGAGCAACCTGACTTCAATTACTGTGATTGAGTGATTTTGCGCACCTTCAATTTGTTTCATTCTAGAAATGATGTTTTTCTGTCGTTTATTTCAATTTTGGTGCCAGACATTGACTTTTTCTCACATTGTTGAAACAGCCATTGTTATCTCATTATAAAAATTGTGTGGGTGAAATTTATTGGAACTACTCTTGGGGTAAATTTTTTGCAGTTTTGTCATATCCATTAATTGAAGCCTATACGTGTTAAAAATGGTATCTCCTATAACATATTGAGAGTACTCTAGCAGCTAAATTGTCTCCAAATTATTATTTTTTTTAATCTGCAAACATGTAAATTAAACTAACCACTTGGTTAATGTTACATGTTAGAAATTTATTAATCAAACATTATTTTTTTCTAATTTATAACAAACTAAGGTTCGGTTTTCGTAAAATAATTCAATAAAAAATATGTTTAAATCCTGCAACCCTTCTGTCTATTGGAACAACTTTCTATTATCTTGCAACAACTTTCCCATCACGGAACTAGACAACAAACTGTTTTCAGGACGAAGAGTATGGAAAAGAAGAGCCACGCATAAGATAAATATTCTCTCTCCTTGATGAATTTTCTTCCGAAGTTTCCTCCGGTTCAAGTATTTATTGTTTTAACGGAGAGTTAACTAAGCTCGACATTTGGAAATTGGTAATTAAACCTTTCTTTATGCGAAATATTTA
This sequence comes from Convolutriloba macropyga, assembly GCF_964194025.1. NCBI lineage: Eukaryota > Metazoa > Xenacoelomorpha > Acoela > Convolutidae > Convolutriloba > Convolutriloba macropyga. Next base: position 29,029 of record NW_027451252.1, on the reverse strand, counting down.
AAAATTGTTTCTATTGATTTTCCACAATTATGTGGTGTTCAATATTTTACAGCTCTCTTTGGCTAAAATTTTCAATTAATTAATAAATTCAGGCATTTTCTTCAATTGTTGTAAAGCCTGATTGTTTTAAATTTTACTAGAATTACTGTAACTATTTTTAGTTACAGAATGAGAGATCTAGAGAAAATACTTGATTGCCACTTTTGCATTTCAAACCTGTAGTATTACGAGAGCCGTTACAAATGAACGGATAATTAATCCCGCATTAGAGCGAACCTATTTAGGCGCTAATTAACCATTCTTTCGCCGCGCGCTAAATAAACTAACGCTTGTTAAGACTACCAGTACACAAGTATTTAAACAACTCAGTTCGACTTATTTAAATAACACAACTTTAGGCCTGGATCTCCCCGCTTATATCCAGGATAGAAAACGTACTTTGCTGAACGTAGGCGGCCTGTAAAACCACAGTTTCTTTTGATTTAAATTACTTCTGCTTTTGACAGTTGCAATGCAGATCTTTCCCCCCAAGTTCAAAAAAGATGAAGCAGATTGCTTCAGTGGAAAAGACAATAGAGTCCCATAAAAAGCCCCCAAGAAAGCCATAATTGTTGCGGTTTAGAAGAGGGGGACAGCAGGAAACAGGCGCCTACAAAATCAATAATTGATGCTCTCAGCTTTTTAGATTTTTATTATTTTTTGGAGTTTCAATAATTTTTCCGTGAGATGAAAAAGAGTAAATTCTCTTGCCTTCTCGGCCAATAGGAAAATTAAGAAGCACCTCACTATGAACGTGAGTTTGTGATTCGCTCCCTATCGGCCCAAACGGAGCTGAAGGGAATTTTTTGTTTCTCTCAGCGAAGTGGGACGGAATAAAATTAGAGAGACAGAAACAATTTCTAGAGATCAGCAGCAGACAACTGCTTTCCTTTTTTCAATAAATAACTTGAAAATTTCATCAAGGAGATAATCGAATTAATTTGTTTAAAGAACTTAAACAACTATTTCTGTTTTTTTTGCCGTCACGAACTGAAAAACTATACATCCGAACGATCGCTTTGCAGCTCATCTTGATTTCACCATTACATAATTGGTAATTAGTAAACTGTAATTTTATATTTACTCTTTTATAAATTAAACACTTTCAGCCCCCCAACTATTTTAAATTGAGACTTATAGCACAGACAGGTCTTAGGCATATATCTTTGCCTTCGATTTGTTGTATCTTTTGTCAAGTTTGACTGGCATACATAAAGAGATCCCGTATTGTGTGATCTGTAGCAGCCCAATCAAATTTGATAAACCAGAACCACAGGATCTGTCCAAAAATGACTCCAACCTTCTCTCTGGTGCCTAGCTGAGAAACGCAATCCTTCCAAATTTCTTAATACTTATCACCAACATTCTCATTTCCTCTTTGTGCTGAAAACGAGAGCAAAAAACTATTCAAAACGTTCCGTCGATTGACAAAAATGGAAAATGGGAAAACCTTTGGTAATCCGAGCACGTTTTAATTCTATTTAAATGCGCCACCTCGACCCTGGTAAAACAACATTGTAACTTCAGATAGTAAACTCTTTAATATCAAAAATTTCTTTTCTTTCGAAGTGAAGAACTTTCAATGAAATTTAATTTTTTAATAAAGATATCACACTGTCATATGCTCTCCGAATGTCAATTTTATTAGCGATGTGGATCCAGAATCCCGATTTTGTCAAGTGCTTTCGCTGGGAGAAAAGCTCTCAATAAATTAGGCTAAACTTCTCTGGTCTAAATTAGTAAAAACTAAACTGGCTTGAATGAGTCACGTGTTGAAATAATAAGATATTGAATTTCAATGAGCGAGATCTATCAAAAAAACACAAAAGTAGAGCATCAAACAAAGGAAAAAATGATTGTAAGTGAACAGATGATTGCCTGGCAAATATATGAGCAACGGAAATGAACTACATATATATGAGAAGCCGTGTCACACACATCAATACGCATTCAATGTCTGCAAAATCGAGCATACGATTAAGTTCTCAGGTTTTTTAACGACCCATGTTTTAAGATAAGAGTCCGAACTTATTTAGTCCAAAATGGCTGAAAACTACCCCTTTCGGCGCGGATACTGTAATTCATTCACGAATAGAATGTAATCCTAATTGGTGATTAACTTCAAAAGTGTCCCTCTCGATACTAATTGTGGGTTAGGGAGATCAATAGTAGTTTTTAAATTAGTCATAGCATTGCGCACAAAAACAGTTGTCTTTGTTTTTTGTCTCAAACAATTGCTAATAAAATTAAGGCAATAAAATTTTGGCTAATTGCGTGCTGAAAATGGTTTCGTTTCTACAATACCGGTAATGAGTATATTCATGAAGATTTTTAAACCAACATATTTTTATACCTTGATAAGGAAATTGAAATCTTTAAAAAAATTCGTTAACAAAATTTTCCATAAAAACTCTAACCAGATCGAATCTGAGTTATACTCAATAACTCATCTTACATTTTGTTATTCAATTGCTTATTCTACTAATTTTATGCTGTGAGAATCCAACAGTTGTAGAGGATCAGTTGTAATCAAGTGCATGGGTTAATTGCACAGAAAGGGCAGTCAATAAAGTTTCTACAATTTCTCGAGCCTACGCAAAAGTGAGTACCTCTTGCATAATTGAGGGAAATGATGCCACAGACGAGGTTTTTGGTTGCTTTTGCGCTTGCTTTCAGCTGGCTGTTGTCGAGTCGGTTAGGGCTTTGATTGTGCTGGTAATTCGTTAAATCGCTTGATACAGGTGGAGTTTTTGTGTCGAATCGATATTTGAAACGTCCAGGGATTACAGAAACTCATATTGCACAGCGTACTCGTATCGCGAGCTATGTTAGATATGTTCAAGAATACTGAGCTGTCGGAGTCACTTTTATCACTTTTAACTGCTTTCTCTTCCTCATTTTAGGTCAAACTGCCTGGTTGAGAAACTTTTGTCTCCGTATCTTTTTCGAGTTCAATGGTCCCCGTTAGTTGAGCGTAATTAGCCAAAGGTGTCCTTCTCTGATTTGAGAAATAAATTTGCAACATCTGAGTTACGCAGTCGAGCTACAAATTTCCCTGGATCTATAATGGATAGAGTTGTTGTCGAGTTTTTGAATACTGTTAACCATGGTACAAGGTTTGTCTACATAGACTCGGACTCCTTTTTGAGCGTTTTCTGACATTGCGTTTGCCATCTGGTTTAATTGATTTGGTGCACTCGGTTTGCGAGTTTAATCTCCCATGAGGAAGTGCCAGGATGAATCCCGATTTGCTGTCTGTTGGAGAACTGTCACTGTCTTTGTACTTCACAATTAACGCTTACAGATTTCTTTATGTTAATGTCGTTTCATTTACTATCTTCCAGACATGGTCGGGGTGAAATTGTTCACACAAACACCATCTTCATCTATATATAAATAGATAATTTGTTGACAAACAATTGCATATGATTGGGATTGGTAGTGAGACGTTTCAGCGGAGTCTTAGGTTGCTCCCAAAATTTGCTTCGAAGGACAAAATCCTAGTTGTTGTTTGCTTAAAACTGATATATATCGATATATCTTTGCTTCAGTGCGATGCATTTTTGAATGCACCACGTTTCAAAGTTTGAATCGGACATTCTGCTGAACCAATGGCGATATTCATCAGTGCTTCAATTATGTCACGGTTGTTTCTGTAACAAAAAACTTAGAACATTACGACCAATAAGACAAGGTTCATTATCTAACGTTTTGTTTATAGGGACAACATTATACTCATTGTGAGAAAATTCGTGAAGGCGGTCGGTTCTTCTGTACCAATCACCCCCTATTTGACAATCGAATCTCGCCAAAATTAGTCAATATAGGGATGAAGGTCCTTCCATCTACTTTCATTGTTTGTCAGAATTCAATCGCGCACCTCCTGGAATACTACATCCTTTATGGGCGTGCAGGCATGGAATGTTTTACTGAGCACTCTACTTATCATGTTGTCAATAGATATGACATCTACACTTGTGTTGCGAGAGACCTTCGCGTCTGTTGGCGCGAGAGCGCCAAGCTAACTGGTGGTACAAGGTGCTTGGTGACTCTGTTTATTGAAAACATTTTCTCGAGGAGTACTCGTAGTTTGAGACTCCTTGCTTGATAGAGGCCATTTTTTTTAGTTGATTGAGGAGTTACTCAAACTGGATTTTCTTGGCAAAAGCAGAGTGATACTTAAATCCTTTTTTTGAGTTTGTGTTCGTGATTGACGTATCATAAAAGTGAGTAGTGTTTTTGGTTTTGCAGCAGGAGTGACTTGTAGTTTTTTTGTAAATACTAGATCTAGTATGATTTTTACTTGCTAAATGCTACGTGAATGTTGATGCTGAATTTTATTTGCAGCTATTTGGGTGCGAGTAACTTTCGTTCTTATTGTGCCTATTAATTGATTTTACAGAAGGTGAATTATCTGTTTGCAACGGCTGCTCTCCTATCAAAGTCAAGGAAAACTTTACACCGCCCAGTTCGTTTCAGCGGGTTCAAATCTGTCCAGATATTGTGTTTTTGTAGTTAAATTTCGTGAACTGTATTATCCGCTATACTGTAGATTACCGTCGCATTAATTGTTGCTCAGTTGGCCTCAATAACTAACTGCTCAGCTTTGCTGTATAACAAATTTGTTTCTCTCAGAAAAACAAAATAATTCAAATTGAAACAATCAGTTTTTTTGTTGAGTTTTGGTTAATAACTCATCTTATAATTCGAAATTGCAAATTCTGCTCCTAACAAATTGCTTAGGATGACCTCAAGTTACTGTCAACCAAAATTAAAGTTTGTAGCGAACCTCCTTGTTAAGGGGGCGCTTTTAAAGCAACTCAGATATCTTAAATCTGATTCAATTTAATAAACAACTTTCTTTTTCTCAATTGGTTTCAACAACCACCAATATCAAAACTATGCTAGGCTTTGTTTTGCACAGCCTCTTATAGTAAGCAACTGACTACTTAGGAACTTTCCCTTACTTAGGAACTTTGTTCATCAGAAAGAAAATTTTGAGAATATCAAAGTAAATTCTCTTTTCACAAGTCAAAGTTAAGTTAAAACTGTACAATCACTAATATGATCTACAAAAACAGGACACGATAGCAAATAATTTACCGTTCAAGACAGTGTGCTTCAATACGCACTGTATGTCAGTTTAATAAGACAAAATTAACGAGTTTCAACTGATTTTTGGTAGTTTTTCAAGCTCTATTTATACTGCCGTACATCTCAAAATAGCATCTCTGATTGGCTGTAGATTACTATGTCGTAAGATTCTCTGAATACAGTAAAGTTGAGGTTCAGGATACCATATACGGTGCCCAGCACTCTCTGAATAATTATGAAAATCGTAAAATTCATCGAATCTGGCATACCAACTTGGGTATCTCTTGCTCCGTTTGAGCTAAATTTGTGTAATTGTGAACACTTGAATACGTGGCACTAATAGCAGCATAGTTTGAGTTTGAGTTTCAGTTTAACTTCATGTTTGACGATTGTGTACTAATAATAGTTACTAAATATAAAAGTTGAACAAAATGAACAAATCTCTTTGGCTTCGATATAATGGAGCATTAAGTTTCTCTTGTCACGCATGTCTAGCTTTAATGCTTGAAATGACCTTGAAGTGCTATTTAAATTGGTCGTTGAGTTAGTAAGCTCAGCCACAACATCGCCGGACCTGTTTTCTATCGCGAAAACATCTTTTCCAGGTAGTACTGGAGCGTGCTTCACTACTGGTCTTTTGTACACTCCGTCGGTCGTTCGAACTAACGCTGATCGAATCACACCGTCGGACCCATCGATGGTCTCCCTAACTCGGCCTAGGTTGTAATATCTGCGCTTATTGCTGTTTTCGATCAACCAAAAGAGATCGCCTTCATTAAGGATTTAATTCGCCGCAGATCGCCATTTTTGTCGATTATTCAGAGTTGGCATATATTCTTTACGAAATTTGTCCCATATGAGATTTGCATAGGCTCGAGTTTGTCGAAAGAGCTTTCGATGATCAACAAAGTCTTCTGCGCATGGTAGATAGGTTAAGCAAACGTTCCTGTTGCCAAGCAGGAAGTGATTGGGGGTCAATGCGTCTAGGTCATTAACGTCTGAACTGACTGGAGTCAACAATCTTGCGTTCAGTGTCTGCTCTATAATACACATCGTAGTTGAGAGAACATTCTCGGTGACTGATCTGTTCCCTAACACTGCATGCATTGCTTTCGTGCAACTTCTCACCAACCGTTCCCATACTCCTCCAAAGTGAGGTGCTGCGGGTGGGTTGAACTTCCATCCGATTCCTCGTTGAATTAGATGTTCTTCGATCCCTTCTTTGTTCCATGCCGCAACGTACTCTGCAAACTCTCTTTCAGCTCCAACAAAGTTTGTCCAGTTGTCGCTGATAATTGTACTTGGTTTGCCTCTTCGAGCAAAAAATCACATTATTGCATTGAGACAACAATCTGTGTCCAACTTGCGTACCACTTCTCTATGCACCGCTCTCATAGTTAGACATGTGAAAAGGCAAAACCATCGTTTTTCGTTTCTTTGCCCAATCTTCGCAATGAAACGGTTGAAGTAGTCAACTCCCACATTTGTGAAGGCTGTTGAAGCTTCTAACCGTTCTTCGGGTAGATCTGCCATTACTGTTGCTATCGTTTGTGGTCTGCCTTTTCTGCAGTTAACACAATTGTTCTTGGTTGATCTTAAAGCGTTTGGTTTGCCTGGTATTCACATCTTCTACTGAACATGTCCGCTGGGTTGTTGATACCACTCACATGTTTCCACTGTGAAACATCAGCTGTATATAGTATCTCAGCCACTCGATTGGTCACAAACACTTGTTGTTGACGATGGGAACTGTATATCCACTGCAATACGGTAGTTGAGTCTGACCAAAAACTGCAACTACTTCTCTTCAATTCATGTTCTTTGACTATCTGTTCTTTCAACCTCACTGCCATGACTGCCGCTTGCAATTCCAATCGCGGTATTGAAAGATGCCTCGTCGGTGCCACTCTGCATTTTCCAATGACAAACGCTAAGTCAGCTGATTACTCTTTTGGTTGTGAACGTAGGTAGGCCACTGCACACAAACACATGAAGTTCAGTTTTATCCCTCTCTCTAATGAAGTATCTTCTATCGATGCTTGTTTCAGCTACAATTGGAAGTTAATCTTTCCATTTCAGGAATTCTGCTTCGTCGCCAGGCTCCACTTCGTTGTCCCAATGTTGTCCATTCTTAGTCCAGATGCCTTTCAGAAGTCGTCTCATTCGAACACTGAACGGAGAAAACAATCCGATCGGGTCCAATACTGAAGAGACTAGTGATAGAATCTTCCTCTGGGTTATAGGTGTTTCAACTTCTTTGTTGGTACCTCTGCATATTTGAAGACTGTCATCAGTAACAGTCCATTTTAGTCTTAACACTGAGGATCCCTCCGTATTGGGTTCCACATCGGCTTGCTTCGTGTTGCTGATTGACTTCAAGTCTTCTGGGATTGCTTTGGTAACTGCTTCGTTGTTGCTTATCCACTTCTTCAGTTCAAATCCATGTCGTGAGAGAAGAAGTTGTAGTTGATTGAAGACTTCCTCTGCTTCTTCCGGGGTTTCGACTGATTTGATGAAATCGTCCATGTAGAAGTTGTTTTGTATTGCCTTTGCTGCAATTGGATACTCTCTTTCGTTGTCCAGTCCCACTCCCTTGAGAGCATATTTTTGCGCAAGTTGGAGGACTTTTAGCTCCAAATACATGACGATGATATTCGTATTTCTGAACAGATACATTTGTTCTTGGATGCCATAAGAACCTCAAGCAACTTCTATCCTGTTCGGGAACTTGCACTTAGAGAAACATCGATTCGATGTCAGCTGTCAGGGCTATTGGTCCTGCACTGAATCTGAATATTGTTCAAACCAACCCATCTAGCAGATCAGGTCCTGCTAGTAGCTTATCATTTAGGCATAATTTTTTGCACTTTGAGGCAGCATTTCAAACACGTCTTACTTTGCCAGGCTTGTTCGGATTTAGCACTGGATGGTGTGGCAAATACCATTCTTTCCCGAAGGTGCCTTTCACGTCGGATTCGTCCAATATCTTTACGAAATCTTTTTCTACGTCTGTATCTAATGACTGTTGATACAAAATCTTCAGGTTTGGGCCCGTTGGAATCTTCGCTCCGGTGAGTAAAACTGGCCCAGGGCTGAGCTGTAGTTGTTTGGTAGGTTTGGCTCTGGTTCACTCCACAGCATTCCCACTTCGTACCGCTCGCCTGTGAACTTCGTCGTACTCTATAGCATCTTCTCTGCCTACAGTTCCTTCTTTGACTGACTGACAACGTTGATTTCGGAAGCATAGGTTTCTATGTTCCACCAGGTTTGGATATTCTCAGCCACTTTCACATCTTCAGTGAAGGCGAAATTTTTGGTCTTCTTTTGCCCGTCATAGGTCCAGTGACTACCCATCCTAGCTCTGTTAGAACGGCGAAAAGTTCAATTCGTGTTCTTATCTTGTAGTCCAATGGGCGTCGTAGATCATAAGCATCTTGACCAAGGATGATGCCATTTTCCATCAAGTTGAAGCTTTTGTTGGGTAGAACACTCAAGTGGTTGAAGCTCTGCTTCAGCTTGTTGTAGTTGTAGTTTGTGTTCCCCAAGGACATCGACGGGTGGTGTGCAAACGCTTCGATTGAATGCACCTTTGAATTAAGTCCCTTTATTTTGAGAGGAACCTTTTCCGTATTCAGATCCTTTGTTCCGTGTATACTAGCTATGTTGAGCGTCACATCGGTGCCTTGGGCTCGTAACTTCTCTTGCACACTTTGATGGGTGAATGAAACCGTTGATCCACTGTCGAGGAAAGCATATGTGTTCAGCCTGTTGCTACCGCTCTGTATTGAGACAGGAACTACCTGAAGAAAGCTTGTAACTTCGTTCCTCTGATTGATTGTTGCTGCGCTTACGTTGTGACTGCCCTCGTCCATCTGACTTTCTCAGTATAGCAATCGGTTGTGCTTCTTGATGCATCCATTGATACAGCCCGCGTTGACTTTACAATCTTTGATTGCATGTCCTTTGCCTAGACATCCGTAACATAAGCATTGCTTCCTCACTGCTGCGTACCGATCATTTACACTCATGTTCCTGAATAGTGGACAGCTCCATATTTTATGAGTGCCATCAGCTAGCGGACAGTGATCACTTTGCGTTTGCTTCGTTTCTTTCACGTTCGAACGTGCACTGAAATTCGATGTTTTCGAGAACCGTTTGTCTCTTTTCGTGCCTCTTCGGTCTTCTTCTCTTCGCTCTCCCTTGAAAGCTGAGAACCCTTCGTGCACGAATGCTATCCTAGATGGCCACTTTTCAAAAATAATCAGATCAGGCCAGTCTTCAACTTTATCATCAACATAGAACCACCACTTCTCTTAGAGAACTTGGGGGTAGTTTATCTACTGCCATATAGAGTGTCGAGCTCGATTGCAGATCACCAATCTGCTTGTACTCTTTGAGCACATTCACAAAGTTGGAAACAATAACTGAGAAACTGATCAGACCTGTTGAGTCGTGAAGTTTCACCTGATTTGCTTTGCGAAAACTCTCCAGTTGTGCATCAATGATCACTTGAGGCCTTCCAAAATTCCTTTCCAGAATGCACCATGCAGCACCATAGAACTGTCCAGAATAGCCCATTCCAGAGATTGATGATCTTGACTTGCCTGTCAGTAGAGTCTTCAGATGGCTCATCTTCTCTGATTCTGGTATTGGTGGTTGAACCACTGTAGCAGTGAACATACTAGACCACTCCGGCCGTTCGAGAGGGTTTCCGTCGAAGTTGTTTAACTTCAGCTTTGGTAGGTTACTACTAACTGCATACCCACTGTTGTATCGCAGTAGACCCGCTCTGGGGAAACGTCCCTGTCTTCAACACTTGAGGATCGCTCTCGTGAACTGCGATACCGTGAGAACTGACTATACCTGTTCACTTCAGGGGTTACTTCGAAGCGAGCTGTTGATCGTTCTAGTTTTAGATGGTTGTCGATCCTGCTGGCCCAAGTCTGAGACATCTCTCTTCTTCGGGGTCCAGTTGAAGGGTGCTCTCGCCTCCTCCGCTTGAACCGTGCCTGTTCTAGTGATATCTTGGTTTTGAATTCAACGTTGAATTTCTTCATATTTTCCTCGCGCCTTTTCTTTGCTGAAGATGTTTCCGAATCATTCTCCGTCTCTTGGCCACTTGCTGTTGCTCAATTTGGCACTGTTTGAGCAACTGGGTTGTTCGATGTGTAGTTGTTATTGCTCTCACTGTCGTTCACAGCTTCAGTTGTGTTGCTTTGCTCTGCATTCATTGCTGGTTGCGTGCCCCTGCTTTTATACGCAAGCCAATGATAGTCCAAACTTGCATTGCACTTTCTTGCTTCTTTCAGATGTTCTTCGACAAAACTAGCTTGACAGGGCACAAGCTTGGTGGACGTTGCAGTTGATTGGGCATTTCTTCCTCTAAAAGGTGAACATTCTGTTGGTAGAGGACCTTTAGTTTGTTGCGCGATCTGAATCCTCAATTATTTTGTAGCCAATCCCTGTTTTAGTGTTAACTTCTTCCACTAAATTTTGAAACTTTTGTCGTACCTTAGAGCTGTTGATTGAAACTCCTCTCTATTGGTTGAGCTTGAATTGCTTTGTTGATGTTTGCTTTGCCTGTTCCTTTTAAGCAAGGTCAATTCTTCCACGTGTTTTGTGAATTGCACTCGCACGTATCGCTCTGCATCACTGGCGTTGCACTTGGTTCGTTTGATTTTCTTTGGAGGCATCAGATTGGACAGATTGGACAGCAGTTTGCCTTCCACTGTCCGGGTCGGCGGACCAAATGTAACAGCTGCTCTCCTTTCAAAGTCAAGGAAAACTTTACAGCGCCCAGTTCGTTTCAGCATTTTCAAATTTGTCCGGATAATGTGTTTTTGTAGTTAACTTTTGTGAATAGTATTATCCGCTATACTGTAGATTACCGTTGCATTAATTTTTGCGCAATTGACCTCAACAACTAACTGCTCAGCTTCGCTGTATAACAAACTTGTTTCTCTCAGAATAACAATATAATTCAAATTGAAACAATCAATTTTTTGTTGAGTTTTTGTTAATAACTCAACTTATAAATCGAAATTGGAAAGTCTGCTCCTAAGAAATTGTTAAAGATAACATCAATTAACTGTTAATGAACTTTCAAGTTTGTAGCGAACCTCCTTGTTAAGGGGGGCGCTTTTAAAGCAACTCAGATATCTTAAATCTGATTCATTTTAATAAACAACTTTCTGTTGCTCAGTTGGCTTCAATAGCCATCAATATCAGAAATATGCTAGGCTTCGTTAAAGTCAATAAAAGCAACTGACTATGTGCTTTGCACAGAGTTTCTCTTACTTAGGAACTTTGTTCCTCAGAAAGAAACTTTTGAGAATATCAAAGTTAAATCTGTTTTCACAAATCAAAGGTAAGTTAAAACTGTACAATCACTAATATGATCTACAAAAGCAAGACACGATAGCAAATAATTTACTGCTCAAGAAAGTGTGCTTCAATACGCACTGTATGTCAGTTTTAAGACAAAATTAACGAGTTTCAACTGATTTTTGGTAGTTTTTCAAGCTCTTTTTATACTACCGTACATCTCAAAATAGCATCTCTGATTGGCTGTAGATAACTATGTCTTAAGATTCTCTGAATACACTAAAGTTGGGGTTCGGGATACCTTATACGGCGCCCAGCACTCCCTGAATTGGTATGAAAGTAGAAAAATCCATCGAATCTGGCATACCAACTTGGGTATCTCTTGCTCCGTTTGAGCTAAATTTGTGTGATTGTGAACACTTGAATACGTGGCAATAATAGCATAGTTCGAGTTTGAGTTTCAGTTTAACTTCATGTTTGACGATTGTGTACTAAAAATAGTTACCAAATATAACGGTTGAACAAAATGAACAAATCTTTCTGGCTTCGATATAATGTAGCATTAAATTTCTCTTGTCACGCATGTCTAGCTTTAATGCTTGAAATAACCTTGAAGCGCTATTCAATTTTGTCATTGAGTTAGTAAGCTCAGCCACAACACTGTTCGAAAGTGGGTGTAAAATGAATGGTAGCATGTATTTGATGCAAGTATGATTGCGGGTTAATTATCATGTTAGTTTTGTGCGCATATATGTACCTGATGCCACTGCAAAATTGACCATCATATAAGGCTGTCAATTTTTAAGATTGGACATGATTGCGCAAAAAATAATCATCTAGACAAATCTTTGGTCTGGAAAAATATTCGATTGAAAAATCATGTATTAAAAGACGATCAATCCATCTCGTCAGTAAATTACTATGATAATTGTCAGAACAAATTAATTTGGTTGAGTTTACGTCTCTTTGACAGTCAAGTGGTGGTTTATTTCCGTGGGTTTTTTTTACTTGGGGGTTTCTTTCCGTGCGGGCCTATTTAACTTTGGGTGAGGGTTTTTTCTGTGGGTTTTTTTTCCGAAACCGAAATGACGCCAATTTGTTAATGCCGTATCTGTCTTAGGTTTCCAGCCAACTAGTGTTAGTTGTTCTAGTGTGACTCCTAATATTGTTGCATCACAATTGATCTGCAACATGAGTGGAGGGTTGCAGTAACAATATTTTTTGCTGTAACCATTTTAACCTTTATTTAAATGAAATAAAATTCTTGTCCGTGTTTTCGTAATGGTAGACGAGGTTGTTATAATTACGCTATTTTCCGTAACACTTCACTAAGGTGATGTACTAACACAGAAACCATTGTAAATTTTGTCTCCTAAATACAATTGCCAAAATGGAAGTTTTGTTTGATTCCATGAGCCTATCACTTGTTTGAGTGAGCTTAGATCCAAGCAGACTGATAATCAGATTGTCCTCTTCTATAGTCTTTGAGACAACCAAACATATTGTTGCAACGCTGTTCTTGCGTTCCTTGGCCTATAATTAAATTAACATCCGGAAAACGTTAAGTATTATTAAAGCCAATGAAAAATGCAGTCCAAGGTTTTTCTAAATTCGGGAGTTTTGTCAGTTAAACATTAGAGAGCTGTTTAGAATTGAAATGTTCCAATGGAACCTCCGCCAAAAACCTTAATGGCACGCAGTTCTTAAGTGTAATTTCAATAGGCTATATGCATTTTTATGGTCTAATGAATAAAAGTAGCTGGATTTTGAGCGGCAGTTGAATATAAGTGCTGTGAGATTGATTCCATCAGGGTATCAAAATTAGGCATCGTTTTTTTGTACTCGTGAGCCGATTTATTCATTATATAATGAAGGAAGGCTACTTATTACAAAATGATCATTTTGAGAGTGAGTACAATGTGTGAAATAAAATTGTGATCTTAGCAGCCTGATTATTTTTCTTTAATTCATGTCATTTATCGGCTAATTTCTTTTATTTTTTGAGGTACTTCCTCTTGTCAAATGAAACGCACTCGAGGGCCCTTCTGAATTTTTGAGCACTATTTTTTGTCAAAATTGGATCTAATGACATGAACTGCAGGTTTTGAAGAGTTTAAAATAGCTCTGGAAGTTTTTCCGCTATGGTTTTCATCACAGGACATTGGGTTATTGTATCAACAGAATTTCTGCGCAAAAAGAATAGTTTTTGAACAAGGGAAAAACCAAATTCAGAGAAGAAGCCACGACATATTAAAGATATTATGTCATCAGCAGCGACAATCACTATTGTGTCTTGTGTACACCAGCTACTACTCAACTCTAGCGCCCTTATTTGAACGAGGCGTTTTTACGTAGTTTGATAATGTTGTCAACACTTTTTCAGCCATATCGTTTTGCTATATATTTTTCTTATATCATTTTGCAGAAAATATTCTGTTAATGAACACACGCTCCCCTAATTTACCACAAAACACGTGTTTCTACTGCGAAAGTCTAAGCGAAAGGTATCATATTCGTTAGTAGGTCCTTCTGACAATAAAGCGATGTAGTCATTGACTGATATGTCATAAATTAGGTCTTATTGTTCATTTTAAATCGTAAGGCAACTAACTGAGTTACCGTCGAGTGGTATTTCCGGTGGAGACATTGTTAATCGGGAAATTATCTGTCCTTTTTGCATTGTGGAAATCCTGCCAAATGGTCCAGAACACAAAATTTCTGACAGGTTTTGAGGCTAATTGTCACATGATTGGTTAACCAATTTTGACCGGAGTTTCGACAATATTCAGATTGAGATGTGGAAATTTTTGCACTGGTTCCGGAAACACCATGGCCGCAATGGAACGAACTGGGTCGCTTTGAGTAAGAGATTGCAATAAAGCTTTCAGACAGTGTCTTTTCAGATAGCATTTGTTCCTAAATTGAAGTACGACAACGAGGTTGCTCCTTCCCTAGTTGATTGAGGACGGTTATCTTGCAAGATCTTGCAAGAATCTTGCAATACTATGCATCATCTTGCAAGACTCTTGCAAGTTTCTTGCAAGATCTTGTAAGATAACTATCCTTGCTCGTCTAGGGTTTGTCGCATGGAGTCGCCCAGGGTTTTTCTTAACGATGTATTCCTTGGTCGATTACCTTTTGGCATTAACTTTGATCAATTCCTCCTCAGTTGCGCATTCCGTGTTTTCTGTTCACGTTGAGATTGTGCTGATGTACATTCAATCGCTTCTTCATTGTATGATTTTGTAGAGAAGATTAGTTTTTTATGGCTGAGTTTGTAAGAGGAGATGCAAGATCACGACGTACTTTGCAAACATGGCTAATTTGAAGCGAGCCTTCTACTTTTCTCATCGAGGTGGGGGTCCTGTAGATGTCTTTGCTCAAAAATTTTCCATACCGGGGGTAGTTTTTTGTTATCACCTGCTGACTGAGCCATGTGATACAGAAAGTCAAATGTATCTACGATGCAGATTCACGATCTCGATTTTGCAAAGTGTCCTTGCAGGGGGAGACACGGTAATTGAATTAGGCTAAACATTGAAAACTAAATTAGCTTGAAAGGTGAACTGCATAACCAACTCATGCGTTGTAATATTAAGATATTGAATTTCAATAAACCAAATTTATCAAAAAAATACAAAAGTCGAGTGTCAGAGCTGGGAAATAATAATTGTGAGTCAAGAGAAGATTGCATTTATATAATTATATATATATATATATATATATATATATATATATATATGTATATATATATATATATATATATATATATATATATATATACATATATATATATATATATATATATATATATATATATATATACATGTATATATAAAAGTAAATATATATATATATATATATTATATATATATATATATATATACATATATATATATATATATATATATATATATATATATATGTGTGTGTGTGTGTGTGTGTGTGTGTGTGTGTTTTCTCTGTGTGTGTACGTGTGTGTGTGTGCGGTGTAATTTCTAATTCTAACTCCAATGCTATGCCACCATGTTGAAGCTCCAAAATCTTCAAACGTTTCAAAGCTCCTTAAATATGCAATCTATCTTAATACACGGGTTTCGAGACGCGCTATGCCACCCTGTAGAAGCTCTTTATTTTCAGAATTCCTGGCGCTCACTGAATATGCAAAATGAACTTTGTGGTACATAGGGTAATAAACAAACATGTTACGCGTCGGTGGATTAAGTGGTAATCCTATGGCTGTTAAACGAGGGGCAGGGGTTCCAACCCGAGTTGGGGCAAAACAGATATTTTAAATTCTTTTAATCCGTCAGTTCTTTTACATGATTTTCTTGGATGCTGTTGCAGGCCTTCTAGTTATACAATTCAAGTGGGAACTTCAGCAAGGGTCTGAAGTTAACCTGATACAAAATACGTTTAATTACAGCGAGTTTTATATTTAAAAATCACTCAAGTCTAAATACATTGCAAGAGTTTACAATTAAACTAATGGATAGCTTTCAAATAGAATAATTTTCAGTCAAGTGGGGAAAATTAAGTTCTATTTTTTTCTGCGCATACATCAACTGCGATATGTTTCTGCTAAAAGAAAAATTTGTAAAAATTACATCACACATTTCTATAAGTTGCGAATTTTGTCATATTTCTGTCTTTTTCTTTTTCTCATTTTTGGCAGAAATGCATGAAAAAATGAGCATGCAATTTGATAATGCTTTCAACAGCTGTATGATTTCTCTCATTTTACTCTCCACTAACATTTCAAATTTTAAAAAAAATAAAAGTATGTTTACCAGGCTATTGTTTTCTCTTTTTTTTTCATTTTCCGAAAAAATCTCAGTCTCCGGAACCAAAAAAAAGATCAATTTCAAGATTAAATAGAGCTCAATCAACTACTGGAGATTTTTCAATGAGAAGAAATGCTATCTTAAAAGCAAAAAAAGGACATTTGTGAAGAAAAATCAATACGTAAAACTTGTTCAAACAGATTAATCCATTGGACCATAATAGTATATGGCCCGTGACAAAGTGAACAAATGTCAACATCGAATTTAGTTATCTTTGTTTACTTTTCCACTGTTTTTGTTAATGCGGCTTTGTTTCCCATCGCTCGATCAACATTAATTGGAATTCCATTTCTTTTATAGTCCTGATACACGTACGATCTGTTGTCTTAATTACCTGTACCGGTCATTTTTTATGGCCTTTTCTTCATCAAGGAGACAAAATTGTAACAGAAACGAGGACTCCTTAAAAATTCACAATGTCGGAAGCTTTCACTGTTTTTGCATTTAACTTTCCCCTCGCTAAGAAAATTGAGGAAATTGGTATTGACTATAATTTTTCATTTCAATAGTTATGACCGCTTTTTGGCGGTTTTCATTTTTCAAATTTCCTTCAGAAGCGCAGTCACAGTTATTATACTTGAAATTATTCTTTTCTTACCGGGTGATGAAAAAGTCAATTTGGTGGTATAGCTTTTCTTTCTGTCTTTTGATGGTCTTTTAAAAAAGAGAAAAGTAGTGTGGCTGCTAACTTTTATTTCAAAAGGGATCATCCTTTGACCGTTAAAGCTGCTGGCTGACGGCTCGATTTATCCTAAATTAATGTGATCCTACCCTTTTTATTAAGACGCTATTTCATCTAGCCGATTCCGTTGATAATCCTGATTTCTAGCAGAGTTTGATCTTTGTATCTGAGTTTTTTTTAGTAATTCAGACCTCATACTAACCTGTCCAAAAATGGGAAAGATAGAAAAAATGTCACATTAGGAAGATGAGAAATCAATTTTTGCCTCCAAAGAAAATGGGTAAAACTTTATTCGATTTTTATATTGACTTTTATAATTATTGATATTTGGATGCCGAAAAAATACAATTTGCGTCTGCAAAGTTTCCACATAAAAGAAACACGAGGCAAGATTATTGCAAAACTAATGCAAAATTTCACAAGATTTGTTAAAGTTTTTCTTCACGTTGGTGTTTTGTGAATAAGCTTCGAAAACACAAATTTAATTGTGGCCGTCGAGTATAAATAATTATAAAAACTCAAATACAGAATTTAAAATTCTTTCCAGGTTAAACTCATGAGGTTGCCCATGTTCTTATGAGTGCGAAAGGAATTGAGTTTTGATTCTTCTATGGTTACAATATTTTTTTTGCGAAACCAACAAAACTTAGAGACTTCTGTTAGCTCGTCAAAATTCTCGGGCTAAAATGTATACACTAATGATTGTTTATGAATTTATCCTTTAAAATGTTTTTTTTTGTGAGCAATATTATTTTAGCTTTTATTGGGAAGAGCTTCAATATTTTGTCACCCAATAAAGTTAACACTTTAGTCTTCTTATTGTCAACTCTATAAGACAAGGCATACTTTCAATCAAAAATTTGGTTTAAATTTTTTTTTGCCTGAATGAAAAAATCGCGTTGCGCCCAATTTTTAAAAATGAGTTGCAAATTGCCGCGTCTTCGTCCGTTGAGGGGCGCTTTTGCATTCTGAGTTTGAAGTAACCACCTTATAAACCTCATTGTCCTGAGGTTCCTCGACCACCTCAACCACCTTATAATCTGCTAAAGTTTTTCAGAACTTCAGAAGTTTTTAGTTATTAGTTTCTTATATCAGTTGTCACTTAATCATCAACCTAAGCAACTTTATTTTAGAGAACTTGCTTTCTTTATTATTTGGTGAATTAAGTTTGACTGCTGACTGCTGGTCCTAGTATTTTTTCATTTTTTTTTGAAAAATTCATGAACAGTATTGATTATCAAATGTGATTTTCGGCTAAAAACTTTAGTCTGTCAAAATTGGGTGATTTCGAGGCATTACAGCATCATGGTACCACATTTATCGCGCGTGAACACTGTATGAACAGGTATAATATGGGAAATTAATCCTACAGTAGGAAAAATGAGGCTGAACAAACAGTAAACTGTCGGCATAAAAAAACTTAACAAAACAAACAGATCCAAGCCGAACGTTATACTGTATAAATGCATAATAATGATATAATTTTGTCTTAAAATGGCTTCAAAAGATTTTTTTGATAGACACTTTAAAATAAAATTGTTCACAAGTGAAATTAACGCAGTTCTCAACGTTTTGGTTGAGAAAAATTAGAAAGTCGGTATAAATATTGAATACTTTAAAGATTTCGTTTTATTTGTTTTTCGGCTAGGTTTACAGCGTTTGTTGGTATAGTTATAGAACCTATAACCAGTGAAAGTACACTAAATGTGGGGAGCTAAAATGATGACTGGTCGCTTTTGGAAGTAGGATATTGTGGAAAAATAATGGATAGCCTATTCCCTGCCTCGCTAGTAGCCGGCACTATCCGCCATGACTATCCATCTAGCTTTATCTATCCCGGTCTTGTTTGTAAATAAAATAAATATCGCCTCTCATAGTGGCCACTATCCGCCGCATATCCAAAAAACACAAATAACATAAACAAAAACAATATATCGTAATAATAATGTTTGCTCAATCATTTTGTTTCTCCTTCATTTATTTATTCGAAGTCACTAGCCTGTTTTTCCTAATGTGGAAAAAATAAAGAGCGCAACTTGAAAATAAGCATTTTTATTTCTTTTAATGTAAAACATCAACAGCTATAAACTACAATGAAAAGGCAAGATTCAAAATAGAGTGCTTCTTTTTTCCTTTTATTTCAAAAACGTTCGGTCATTTCTGTTCAAGCTTTATTCACGCGTATCTTCTTCCTTACTTCAGCTTTTCCCAAAAAAATTATGCCATCTGAGCAAACTTGAATAGCTTTTTACCTTTTTTGTTTGTTTGAGCAAAACGGAAACATTGCTCTTTAAAAGCCACTTTTTAAAATCCCCTCAAAACTATCTTAACAATTGTTCAGTGGCAGAAATAAAAGCAATTGTGCTTTTTAAGTGTACTTCGAAGATTTCGATTCCAATTTTGAATGAGCCCTTTTGTTCGCAAGTAAGCATTTTTACCTCTCATCAGAAAAACCTCCCTTTGCTTTTGTTTACCCGGCTTTATTATGTAAACAAACGATGATCTAAACTGTTCGAGCGCTTTAAGCTGGCGTTTTGCTTTTACAAATTTTAGTTGATTGAGACAACTTTTTTGACCTTATTACCAAAAGACAATAAAAACAAACAATTGGAAATAAATTTTTGACTTTACAGAAGAATTAATTCGTCTGGATTTTATTTTGGATTAATCCACCGCATTCCCCGATTATCTTGGAAAAACCCATTGATGGATATTCGATTGTGGAAAATGACTTGTCCTCAATCGTAACTTTTCCATTGTTATGCGCTCTTTTCCAGCAGGGATGGTGAATAATTGTTTTGTGGAATCGTTAGCTATTATTTTTCATTGTTGTTACGGTTCAAAGCTTATATAATTGTTATCAACAATTTGTTAACAACAATAGTTTGAACTGAATTTTTACTAATTTCTTTGAACATTATGGCAAGTAAATTTGGTATTTAAATCTTATAAAACACTAATTATGGAAAACACAATTAATCCCGTGTAATTCGTTAGATTAAAATCTAATTACTCCCATTACTTCACGGAGTTCTGTCTGTAAAAATGGCAACCAACGCTGAAGATCAGGATGACCTTCGGATAAATTTTGTCCAATCGAATTCGAACACGTTGATGCCTCCGTCTGCTTCTTCCAATCACATTTCAGCTCCGATGATACAAATTAATTCAGAAGAGGCTAGTCTTGATAAGTTGGGTGGTAAGGAAAGTGCCGGGGAAACTATTTCGTCGTCGAGCAGATCTAAAAATGAACTCGTTTTTCTACCCAGATCAGTTTCAGAAGACTTGTTGAAATCGGAATTGGCAGTAATGTCGGGTGAGTCCCAACGCTATTTAAGCTTATAGTAATATAATATACGTTCAAATCATGAGAAGAGGCAGTTCGAAAAATCACTAAAATTGTGTGTTTTTTTAAAAAAATACGAGCAGCTGTGAAAGTACACCAACTGTAGAAGGCGTTAAATTTTTTCAAAAATTTTGAGGAAATGAGATGATAGGCATTACTGGTAAGTACATACAATAAAACGGCACCATTTTGTGCAATATGAAGAGAAGAGTCTATTAAATTATGTGTTGCTAATTACCCTGTGGGTTTGCTTACTTATTTAGACTTGTTTCTTAGATTGACAAATTTGAGACAGATGCAAGTTAGCTTAAACCACAAATGCGAAATGTGGACTTCAATTACAATAATTTGTCAGTAAAATCTACCTCGAATGCAATTATGATTCACAATCGCAAAACTGTGCTTTCAATTAGCCAATCGGAAAACAAAAAAAACACTAGAACGAGATTTCGAAGCCTTTGTTAGGTATAAGATAGAAGACAATCGATTAAAGAAGCATGAGCCTTAAATTGTTTCGAACACTAACGAAACTAAGATGTTTAAAACTAATTAAACATTCTGCCACAGTTTGATGACCATTCGCTCATAGCGTTTCCTAATGTGGATTCTGCTAACAAAGTATTGCAAGTCGTGTGCACATTTATGTTCAATTGATATCCACAGGCAAAATTGTTTACAACCCACTGAGTTTGTGATGTTTGTACCAGGTGGCACTGAATTGTAATACATTTAATAATTTGAAATACTTGTCTGCCATGTGATTTATTGAATTTCAGTGACAGTACTTCTTTAATAACGTTCTTTGGAGATTTGGAACATGAATTTTACTCCTATAAAGTTTTTCGTTGATTATCAGACCCAATCAGACATTAATTTTCACACTTGTTAGTTTTCATCACTTTTTAGGCGAAATTCCTCAACCGTAGCAGCTTGAGTACCCAGTTTGAGTCCAGACATTCGAGCGTTCACCAGGTTTTTGTGCGTTCATGTCCAGACTTTCGTGCCTCCACCAGGCTTTCGCGCGTCCATGTCCAGACTTTCGTGACTTCGACGGATTTTCATGCGTTCATGTCCAGATTTTGGTGCGTTCACCAGACCTTTGTGCGTTTCCCAGACTTCATGCATTCAAGTTTAGACTTTGCTGCGTTCGCCAGACTTTTGTGCTGTCACCAGATTTTATGCATTCATGTTCAGATTTTCGTGCGTTCATGTTCAGACTCTCGTGTGTTCATAATCAGACTTTCCTGCATTCAAGTCCAGACTTCCGTGCCTTCGTGTACAGACTCTTGTGTGTTCATGTCCAGACTATCATGCATGCGTTCAAAGTCAGACAAACGGCATTAATACATAACTTATTTACTTCAAATTAACATAGTTTATTAATTTCGTATATACAAAAATCCCCAAATTTTCAACTGGCTAGTACCTTTTTGCAAAAGTTTGCGTAAATTTAAAAAATATGGCAATAATTTTGTTGGCTAAACATGATATACTCTGGGTTCTAAGGCGTCAATTTTTTTTCTGAACTTCAAATACTTTTTAAAACAGAAGAAGTAAAATTTTCAAACACAAAACAAAAACTTGAGTTCAATTTTTTTTGCATTTGAATTAGCATTCAATTTGAACACAAGTGGGTTTTGGTTTTCAGTATTGAAGGCTACCTCTTAAATGGGTACTCTGGAGTAAGAGTTTTATAA
The DNA here is from genome assembly GCF_964194025.1 of Convolutriloba macropyga. NCBI lineage: Eukaryota > Metazoa > Xenacoelomorpha > Acoela > Convolutidae > Convolutriloba > Convolutriloba macropyga. Next base: position 7,003 of record NW_027451252.1, on the reverse strand, counting down.
GTCATCTGATGGATATTTGTTTTCTAATCACGGCTAAAAAAAACCATAGCATTCATGTCCAGAGTTTCGTGCGTTCATGACAAACTTTCGTGCAATTTTCGATGTTTCCAGATTATATAACTTTGAATGCCCCCCCATCTTCGTGCCTTCATCTTCGGTGAATTTGTCTGGGACCTCAACCTTGGTAAATAATTTTATTTACAGGTCTAAGAAGCCAGCTACCGAAATGTTTGCAAATTTATTTAACTTTCTGTAATATCTTGAAATTACGTCTTTAAGGACAAACGTTAAAATTTAGGTGAATTGGGTAAATTATTTGATTTTTATGACTTGATATATACCTTTGAAATTATATACTATGATTAAAATTGTCCAAACATATTGCAAAAACCGTGCAAAAAAATGTTAATTAAGTGACTGCTTATTGGTTAAATTATTGCATAAAAATGTTGTGATATCGTTTCGCTTTGCATTGAATAAAAATCTAAATGACCTCGTGCATCATTAACCTTTCAATTTCATCCAGGTTAGACACAAAGCGGCAACCGAACTTGAAAATATTCTCTCAATAACTCTTCAGTTTAAAACTCCTTCATTGAGATCAAAATTGTGAACTTTTGCATACGAAAGCTATGATTCCTTATTAATTCCAAACCATATTTAAAAACAGAGAAAATGAGAAACAGAGAAACACATAATGATTTGTTGTTTTTAGGCGTGATCTGTACCCATTAGGTAGAGATTTGAGAAATGGCATGAAAATAGTCGTAAATTTTTTCCAAAGCCAGAAAAAAGCCGTTTAAATTGAAAAATGGCTGAACCGCGTTGTTTTTTCACTGTTTTTCAAGTTGTTAAGCTACGCAATGCCAAACTTTTGCAAAAAGTAAAAAAAAACAATTTATATTGTCGAAACAAAAGCAGCAAAATAACACGTTTTTTATTCGAACATAATAATGCACCTTTTTAAGGATGCATTAATATGTTCGAGAAGCAGTCCCGACAGAGTGTCTTGCTGTCAATGACATCAGAGTACAATTTTTTGCAAACAGACTTCCCGTGTTTTTTTGAAGGAATTCAAAATACAAGAATTCTAGAGAATGAAGTTTTTTGCTAAATGCTCAAACAACCTAATTATTGAAACTTATAGGTTAACAGAAACTACCAAGAACATATCTTTCCGAAACTTTATATTGCAGCCAGACAACCTTTTTGTGCCCAAGTCAAAAACAATTCTTAATTGTTTACAATAAAATCATCAGGAGATGCTGGAAATACAAGCATATAAACCAAATCAAATCTAAAATCAAGCTGAAATTGTAGGACGTTTTTAAGGAACGGATCACAGAAACAAATTTTTCCATCTGTGAAAAAAACCTAACAATTATAAGAAAAAATGATAGAGCCAGTAGTAATTATGGTGCTCATTAAGGTTACAAAAACAGCACAAAAGAAAAATACCCCAGAAAAAAATTCACGGTTGATTGCTTGCTAACGATGCTGCTCACTGTCTTAATTGAACAAAACTTTCAGTAAAAAAATGCTTTAAAAAAGTAACTTTGCCTTAGCGCATCCAATTTTCTCTTTATTATGAGTGGTTCGGGTTGGTCTAATCTCTATATCAATTTAATCTAATCAGTATCTCTATAACAATTCAATTGTTTTAAATTCATAGAAAAGCCTTTTTCACTAAATTCGGAGAAATGATGAACCGATATTTTCCTTCAGATACATATTTCCTAAGTGTTTTTGCTTATACAATATAATTAACGTCCGAAGATGCAAATACGCAACAGCTAGAATTAACAAATCCAGAAGCAAGGTGGTCAAAACAAATTTTGGAGCAGATAATGGAAACAATCGATAAAAACTATTTACAGCTCCAATCGTATTTTTTTTTTCGTAAAAAACGCAACTTTTCGCACCTCATTTTTGAGATAAGAGCAAATAATTCTTCCGTACAATTTAGCAATTATTTGGATACAATTGGTAAATTTTTTTCCTTCAGCGTAACAAATGTCGTTATATTCCCTTTTTTGCAGCTGACTTTTTTTGTGAGTCACCAAAACTGCTTTGATTAGTCTTGAAAATTTTGTGCATCAACATTTAAAATATTCAACAATTGCATTTAATGAAAAACTAGTTCTCAAAAATTTTTAATAATTCGCAAAAAGTCAAGCAGTTCACCAGAAAACTTATTAATTGTGTAAAATAAAGTTTATGAGAAATACTCTAATTACAGTTTTTTGGTTTTGAGAAACCAAAATTATTGTTCCCAAAAAAATCTTAGTTCGCCTAATTGATCAGTTTTGAAATTAAATGAAAAAAGAAAGAGCTGTGGGTACAAACCGTTATTTGGCATCTTTTTTTTCTATTTTATCTGTTTGCTTTTAATGCGCAACTCAAAACCTTTGTTAGGCCCATATCAATTGGCTTGAGAAAAAAACCTTTTTTAAAACTGATTTTGCCAACCATTGTTTGAAACTATCATCTATCTGCTTTAAGAAAGTGAGCTGCAACCTTTAATCACATTTTGAAAATGTCTCAGAAACTTAGCAAATCGTATCAAATTTATTGTAGCTTTCTCGAAAGCAACTTTTGTCTAAAAGTTGATTCAAAGAGTAAAAGATGTCATCTATGGTATTTTTCTAACGATAAGCACGATTTTTCGCTGACTGAATTGGGTATCCTCATATTTGAATCGTCCAACTGAAAGAAAACTTTCTCTTATCAAAGCCTCGCAGAATTATGAGACACTTTCTTAAGACCCTATGTCAGACTGTGTTACAGGGAAATAAAATAATGTTTGAATAAGAAAATAAGCCAGATTTTTACATGTTCAACAATCGTAACTTCAGACAATCGTTTAGAGCAATAGCAATAGAAATAGTGAAAAAGTCATTTTTCTTTGCAATTGTTTTATGCATTTCATTAAAAGATATTTCTAAAATGATCAACAGATGCCGCATTTAATTTAACAGCAAGCAGTAATTTTTGTTGAGCTGAGCAATGATTCTTAAACTTCCAAATAAATAATACGTTTTTATCTTAGGATACAATACCAGAATTTGATTTGCTTTTTGGTACCTGTTTAAAAGATATTTTCTTGTGACATAGAAAAATTTTATCATTTTTTCTTCGCTTGCTTTTTTTGTTCACTGGCAAGTTCTGATAGTCTGCGTTTTCTTTTTTTTCATAATTACAAAATTTTCTAATTTGTTATAATATTGTTTCATATATATTTTTTTTACTCTTTGAGAAGTGAATGTTGATAAGCTAGAGTTCTGATTAGGATCTTTAAGTTTCTACCTCCTTTTCAATTGAATTTTGTTCATGACTCGTACCAAAAAAGATTTTTTTTCCATCTTTTACGTTTTTGGGCTTGACTCGTGACAATCTTTTTTTTTCAAAATTTTTCTATGCTCACTATTCTTTCTTCTTGAATTAAGTCATTGATTTACTTTAAAGTATCATTCCACCTTTTTTACTTAGATGTTGTAAAAACATCTAGCAGTGATATCAGAATGGTATGATTAATGGGGACATATAGGTCAAACATTTAAAAAAAATCATTTCTCAAAATTTTCTGTGTAGCGGGTTGTACATTTTATCCATTTTGCGGTTTTCAGCTGGAACTCTTTTTTTCTTTTGCAAAACAAATAGGCTGTATGTTAGTGACGAATATTACATATGAGCAAGGAAGACCAACTAAATATATATTTCACATACCGATATTCTGATCGTAAAAGGCGCGAATTTTCTTTGACCTCACGAAAGCCTAATTGTGAACTCCTTGTGTCTCCCATAGTCTGGACACACCCGGTTCGACAAAAGTTTTAATTTTAGAGCTTTCATATTATGGATCAAAGAGTTCATTAGTCAAAAAACTTTTAAAATATTGGTAAGACAAATACACCAGGTAGATCATAAATCAGAGTTCTATGACTAACTTTTTTCATAATTGGGTGCTCCATGACCACAAAATTATCAAAAATTGAAGTTCTATGGTTATTACTTCTTAATAACAACATACAGAAAATATTTAAAGAGCCTGGTTTAAATCTGTCTAAATCTTGAGACCTCAGACCTCTTGAGCTTCATCGAATACAAAATTATGTCTCCCACTTCGGTCTGGAAAAAATGTTTATGGCGTTCTCCCGTAAACTCCGGTAAATTCCCCATCACTGAAAACGAAAATTTACGATTAGTTTAATGTAATTTTTTAATCCATATTTGGTTTTTGTTTTTGCGTTTTTTTTTCGGGTTACTTTCAAAAAATTCAATTTTAAAAACTTTCATTAATTGAAATTTTTATGACAACTATTCATTGACGCCACAATATGAAGTGTGGTAATTTTATAACTTTTTCAACTATGGGGTCATCCCGAGTAATCTCCTTTGAACTAACGACAATTTACGAGCGCAGAAAAATCTAAACATGGGAATTTTGTGTCTTAGTCTGTCTTTCCATACTTATTCCCCTCTTGCAACCTCAGCATCAAAAATGTTTCTGAATCAATCGCTACTCATTTTTTAAAATACTAAAGCGATATGTGCAAAGGCATTTTTGATTGCATATATGTAATAAGGTATGAGAAAAAAATCTGGGAAAATTGAGTTCAGGCGTCATTTTGCAATGAGTTCAGGCGTCAATCTTACCTACAACAGTTCATCTCAAGTTGGTCTACAAACGAACTCCTTTTGACCTGTATTGTTTATCTATACTTCAGCTACTTGTACGTTTGTTTACTCCTTACTTGTTTTATTTGTTTACTCGTAAACATCTGCAAAGATGACATAATTGTGTCCTGTTTTATGGAATAATGACCATAATTTCCTTCAGCTTCCTCTTTTTACTGTATGTGTATATGCTTACGTAATTGTGCGTATATGTGTATATGTGTTTTGATTGGTTTTATTTGTTTTTCAGGAGGCGTGGACAAAAAGGGTCATTATGTAATCGCCTTTCCCACAAAGAAACACTCGCTGCTATCTACGCAATATGCCTTTGCCGACCACTTGCAAAATCTCATCAATTTCTACATCGACATTGTGTTGTAAGTCCCCCCATACCCCCCCCCCCCCACCCCACCCCCCACCCCACCCCCCACCCAGTCGACCAACACCCCTTCGCGCTCCGTCATTCCAACTCCATTTCTTGCTCGACAGCTAGTCACTAAAATAGCGGGCTACTTTATTGAATAATGTGTCAATCTGGGTGTTAGTTTTTGTTTGGTTTCAATGAAACAAAACGATTGTTGCTATATTTTAATATAGCTAAAAAAACAATTGTTTATTTCACCAATTTATCAGAATTAAGTACGAAAGTAACGGAACAAGATTGCTTTGATAAAACCATAAGATGGAATATGAATTCTACGGAATATAAAATTTTATGTGGCTTGAAAATGGAGAAAAAATGAAGAGTCACGGATTATATAAATATACACATTGTAATTTTATCATACAATTCTAACAATGTTCCTGTGAAATTTGAAGAAATGAAAATCAGACAGCGCTTTATAAAACAAAGTTTTCGCATTTAATTATCTGATATCACTAAACCGATAATGTAGATCTGAGGAAAAAGGTTAGAATTTGTGATCGAAAAATATTTAAAGATTTAATAGCAAAATGACTCACAAGTATTGCAGTGGGGAAAGTTATAAATTTTTTATTTCGTAAAAGAATAGCTGTTTTATACCCAAATTTGGTTTCCAATCGAAAACCCATGAACCCACTGAGATAATCTGAAGAAAAAAACAATTTCTCCGTTTCAGTGCTCAGAATGTTAAAATATTTTGTTACTCTGACCCACATAGTTATGATCTGCTCAACCGGTTATTTGCTGAATCAATTTAGATTAGACCAATCGATATATTGGATATAGAAAGAGTAGAGTGGTGTTTTTATACAGAATTTTGATCGTAAAATATTTTAATTCCAGCAGTTTTTTACTTCCTTTTTTTTCAAAGAGTTATCAAAAACTGAAATTTCAAGAACTGTCTGCTTAATTCAACTATTTTAGTTCAGTTTTTAATGTTCTTCTTTAAACCTTTGTTAAATTTGTTGCAAATCTTTAAAATTAATTTTCATAATTGGTTTTGTTCTACTTTAGAGATTAAAAGGTTTTTCTGCTAAGAAAACGTTATTCATACTGTTTTTTGCCATTAAGCCTTTTTTTTCTGCTTTTCTTTGCAGAAAATATATGCCCCTTGTGCCTGTTTTTTTAATTTTCCTTTGACCACAAAAAATGTTGAAACTTTCGTGATGATGAATTGAGTCCTATTTGTACGTCCAAACTAGAATAATCTGGAATTATGTTTTGCCAATATTTGGTAATTGTCATCAAATTTCATCCAAGTTTTACTGACATTCAGCCAATTTGTTGATAGTTGCAAAGTGATTTTTCATAACTTTTTCGAGCTAAATTACATTGACGTGGCGCTGAATTGTTGCACTCATGATAATCAATTTCTTATTAATTAAATCTCGAATTTGTTAAAGTTATTTTGAAATCAATCACTCATATCTCTTGTAGGCTATTGGACCAACTAGGGGAAACAGAAGACTTTTAATTGGTTTGAATATTGCCTTTTGAGACATTAAAAACAGCTCCAACTTTTGTTTAAAAAACATTTTGTTTTCGAAAAAGTTTTTTTTGCCAAATAGGCCACAACAGGCCCTTGTCCTGAAGCAAAATGTTTTCCGCCAAAAAATTCTGCTGTCGTCTAACGCCGTTGAGAAATGGAGATGAAAAAAATAAAAGAAATGAGAAAATAAAAAAAACTAAATTTTTGGAAATGAGAAAAAAAAAACTAAATTTTTATATATTACATTTTTTAATATCTGGGTGTTTTTGGAAATTTTTCTATGTTTGTTAAGTTTTCTACTGAAATGTTTGTGATTTTTAAAGACCAAACTGATCAGTTGTTTTTCCAGATTGTTCAACAAAAGCATCCTGTGTTTTACACAAACTACTACAAAACTGCTCCTGATTTTTCAG
>NW_027451251.1:0-29262 GCF_964194025.1 Convolutriloba macropyga | reverse complement strand
TGATTAAATTTTAAATTGACCAAATGGAATAGAAGGATTAAATTAAGTATCTGTCTCACATGCAATTTTTCAGTGACGGGTTTAGGTCAGTAGTGTACGTTTGAGCTAGCTGGTTTCCACACCGCATACATGGGGCTCTCGGGTTCGATAGGTAGCGTCTTCATGGGGAACAAATCCAATTTCAAATTACAAATCAGGGCTGTAGGTCGTGCATAAGTGAATTGTGTGTTGACTGTTTCAACCACTATATTCATCAACTCTCTTAAATTAAATCCCGGAAAAGAGAAGAAGAGAACGCGAAAAAAGAGCTTCAATTTCTCATTCAGCAGGAAATGAAGGCCTTGAATAGAGGTTCTTGTTTTAAAAATTCCATGCCAAATTCGATCTTTTCCTGCATTTCGTTTGCTGGTGTTAAGATTTCTTCTTTTGGTTTCAATGCCGAGTTCTTCCATGTCTCCGTGCATATTGGTTTGAATGCTTGTAGAGGGCTCTTGTTGTCTGTCTATTTTATGTTGCCTCCTCCCAGAAAATTTGTTCCTTTTCCTTGATGGGTTCAATAAAACTGGATGCATTTTCTCTTTTTCAGACGCGTCACGAAACGGGCAATTAGCAGAGGAGTCAAATTGGTCTTTTGTTCATTTCTTAATGGGAGGTTTAAATCAGAGCGTGAAGAACCGTTAGAGTTTTCTTGTATGACCAGATCTTTGTCCTTCTCTTTGCTTGCGTTTTATTGTGACTTATCCTGAGTGAAATGTGAAATGTTGCATGATCTTAATGAGGGTGTTGGAGTTGAGCTTGCGCATGGGGAGAAAAATAAAAATATTTCTGAAGGGAAAAACAACTCTAATTTTGAGCGCAATATGCGCCCGTGTGAGTCTGGTCGGAAGAATTTTGGTTCGCAAACAGAGATTTGATACCGCTGCTGTTTATATATGCTATTTGTGCTAATTTTAGTTGCTATTTATATATCAACAAGCATGGGCAAGGGCCAGATTGCACAGGAGGAAACATGGATATGGTCTAAGAGACCAAACTCTTAATGGGTCGGACGTAACGGCAGAAAAACGTTGTCCAGACAATGAGCTGGGTCGCACCAGACACCATGTCTTCAACCCAAGTCCATCTGGTCCATGCCTGTCTAGAATCGCAGAATATTGGTGGTTTCAAACAAGTTCAAGGTATGATATAAAAAACGGTTTATTAATATACTGTGAACCTAGGGGCAAGCCAGTGTCTGCACAACGAGCCGGAGAAGCAGGTTGACGTCAGCTACTGTGGTGACTACCTGGTCAATCAGGACTGGGAGGAGTGTGACTGTGGATCAGTGGACACTTGCGAGGACCCCTGCTGCAACCCAAATAACTGCACCCTGGCTCAAGGTTTACACATTTATTTAGAAAACGTTACTTTAATTGTGCAATGTTGACTTTTCAACGTGGTTTAATTGATTAAAAAATATTTTATGACGATTAAATTTTAGTCAAAGCCTCCAACAAAAATGACTCTGGCGTGAGTTTCTATCTGACCAATAATTTTTATCATTTGGCGCATCTGCATCTAATACCTACCTTTAAAACGAACACACAATAATTTTCTCAGAAATTTGATTTTACTGAAATCTTTCAACATAAAAATAAGAAAACACAACTTTTGATATCCACATGAGCGTATAAGTAACGCAAACTTTTAATTGTAACTCAGTTATTACTTGTTATAAATTGTAGTAGTGTTACAGACAAAAAATACACACATTTTGTTGCTATCTAATGCAATCCTATATTGCTACTTCCATATTGTATGTCGACAAAGTGAATCAATTAATCAGTCTATGCCAAGTGCTTAGAAGCTTAGGCCAACATTAAAAAGTGTCAGAAAATGTAGTAGAATTGCTTCTTCTAACTCGGTGAGGATGCAACCTACTGGATGGCAATTCAAGCCCAGCACCAACTGAATCGGCCCCAAAGGGCAACAGGCTCAGCTGAGCTCTGCGTCTAAATGGCTAGATATACTGAACAAGCTGTATATGTAAATATACTAAGCACTTAGTTAATTTTCCTACTTCAGAAATATATACAATTTTGCGCTTTTTAAGATTATGATGACTGTAAATAAACACTTCTTTCCGATACAGTATCTTATTATGCACGCTGTGTTTACTCTATGAAAACATGACTTTAAAAAATATTGTGCGACGTCCTAAAAACATATAGGTGGATAACAAACCGACGAATTTTGGTGACGAAATCAACGTTGAACCGCTCTTAACCTGAGCAAAGTGTTCAGCAGACAAAAATAACAATCTAAACAAATTTTAAACTGGCATTCAAGTGAAACACCATGCGAACAAAAATTTGGGTAACATAACTGAAAGTCATTACCTTTGGAAATCAAAACAATTGTTGGACTGATCTGTTGATTAGCTCGAACAGTCAGATGACAAATTTAATAACGCCAAAAAACTTGAAAGATTACCTTCAAAAAACTGAAGGCAGCGATAAAGTACCGTATAGCAGATAGCACAGTTTTTATAAGTTAACTACGAAACTTAGCATCTGGACAGATCTTAAACCGCCGTAGCGAACTGGGTTTGTAAAGAAGAAGGCAAGCCACTTTCCATTCTGATAAAGAGAGTGCCTCCAAAGCAGCTTTTAACATTATCAGCAAAAGCGTCAGTGAAAAGCCAGCAAGGCAAATCAAAATATGCAATTCAATAAGGATATCTGCCAATCCAGCCAATATCTGCCAATCTGCCAATACAGCAATACAGTACCCGAGAAGTATCAACCATCGCAAGTCGATTACGAAAAGAATCTTTAAGATTCAGTAGGAAAAGTTAACACATTACGAAGGCTTAGCCACAAACTAATCAACGATTTAGGTTGACCCAACAAGTTAAACAATCTCCACCAACATGCTTTTCATCTCCAGGAGGAATAAATCCCAATAAACTGCGCCGTCGAAACAACCTTTCCCTACACAGGGAACTTTGTCCAATACACTTAAGTGCCTAGCGAAATTGGACATTCATTTGCTGGCATATATAAGCAAAGTCACCCAACAGAAAAAAATGCAGAGCAGAGCAACGCAGCTCAGTTGCTCAAAGGGTACATAACAAAGCAAAAGCAAGTTGCCAGTCTTGTGATTTGTGAATTGTTGTTTACTTTAGTTACGTGATTATTGACACTCACTTGAAAAGCATGCGTGTAGCATGCGTGTAGCATGCGTGTAGCTTATGACAGCGAAAGATTTAGTAGCATTGTTTTTCAAGTTGATGCTTACATTTTTTTCAAGTTGTCTTTGGCAAGCATTAAACAGTTGCAAAAAACTCAGTTACAAAAAACAGGAGGAGAAAATTACTAAAAGGTTTTTTTCTCGTTGTAGCTAATATTTTAAATAAATTGTTTCTTAAAATCTTGTTTCAGCACAAGAATGTTTTCAGTTTTTATAAATATTGTTGTAAAAGTTGAGTTTCACAAACCAGAAAATTGTCTGAAAGTCAAATCAAGTAGTGAAGTCGGACCAGCGTCAATCAAAACTGAATGCAACATTTTATCGAAACCAATTTGATTAGTTTTCTTTTAGCAACAATTTTAACAGCTCGTGTTTATCCTACATGGAGTGAAACTCAAACTCAAACTCGAATTTTTTCAATTTCAGTGAAAAAGTATTACGACGTACAAACGACTTGAACAGTTTGCATCAGAGTCTTTACGATTGATTTGCGAATCAACCTGTTGTCGATACAAAATATTGAACAAAACTTCTAATTGATTAGAAAATTTCTATGACATCAAATTAATAATGAAAAAAGACGTTAAAGAAACCTGTTTACATTCTGTCTTTATCATTATTTAAAACCAAGCGGAGAGGCATTTTAACATGTAAAACAACGTGACTGGTGGCATAAGATGAGCTTGAAAAACCACCAAAAATTAATCGAGATTCCTAAATTGGTGTTTTTAAACTGACAAGTAGTGCGTACGGAAGCACAATTCCTTGGGCGGTAACAACTTGTCATCAAATCTTGTTTCTCTCGATCATCTGAGAGGTTAAAAAGTTTAACAATCGTTGACTTGTTGAAAAAAGAATTAGCTTTGATTTTCCTGGGAACAGAAATCTTTAGTAAGACTTTAGTGTCAGGGAAAAACTCTCTGAAGCAATTAACACATCAGAAACAGAAACTATTTGCCCTGGCCAGTGCCTGAAACAGTTGTCTGGAGCTGGTATTAGTGTATTTATTGCGAGATGAAATTTGACTGATTAAACGAGGTTCAAGCACATTTTCTTGCTCCAACTTAGAACTATTCTAAATTGTAAGCAAAACCAGCTTGTTGAGCAACAAATTTGAAGGATTGGTTATCGGGACCAATTGTTTGTCAATTATTGCAACGGTATTCTAACGTATCGCTGATAATACAATTCTCAAATGCAAACTGCAAAAACTGAGCGTCTGGACAGATCTGAAACCGCTGCAACAGCCTGGGCGAGTAAAATGGAATCTAAGTTACTGTCCGATCTCATGAAAAGAGTGCCTAAAACAGCAACTAACAAAACCGGCGGAAGCAAAAAAGAAAACCCATAACGGCAAATTGAATGGTGCAATGCAAAAAGGAAATTAAAGTTCAAACCCTGCTTGAAAAAAACTAAAGAATCCACCATTACTACAAAACAGTACCCATATAGTATCAACCGGCGCCTGTCAATTACGAAAAAAAGTTTCAAAAATTAGTGCTTAATGGAAAAGTTAACACTACACGAAGGCGAAGGCTTAGCAACAAACTAATCAACAATTTAGGTCGACCCAACACGTTAAACAATCTTTACCAACATGCTCATGCTGCTCACCTCCAGGAGGAAGAAATCCCAATAACTGCACCATCGAAACAACTTTTCCCTACACAGGGAACTGTGTTGAACATTTAAGTGCATATTGAAATTGGACATTCATTTGCTGGCATATAAAAGCATAGTCACGGCAACAAAAAAATGCAGAGCAAAGCAACGCAACTCAGTTGCTCAAACAGTATATAACGAAGCATGAGCAAGCTACCAAGATAGCGGGGCAAAGGCAAGATGAACGGATGAAGAATTTCGATACCAAACTTGAAACACTTTTGAGACTCGAACCCACAAGTTTTGAACGGAGAAAGCTAGAGCTAGAAATGCAAAGGAAGGAACCCGAGACAAAGCATCAACTACTGGGAGAATAGCGTTGGCTAGGGCAATTCGAGGAGAACATCTTTCCCACTCAATCCCTCTGAGGGAAAAAGGTTCCGTGATCTGGAGCCCAAAGAAGAGAGATATCTCGGACTGGCTAAGTAGAATTGACCACCGCCTAAAACCAGATTAAGCAACGACTCGCTTCAAGTCAACCCATGAAATGAATGAGAACAGTTGCTTCTCACGATATCGAAATTCACGCGATCGTTCATCAACCACTGAAAACCGGAACGCTTCTTCAAAATATGTTGCAATAAACTGCCGGAGGTGAAATTCAACAAGTTCTCAAGTGACCGCAAAGTCTTCAATTTCTGCAATGGAGTATTATTCTGCCGAGCATTCTGGAGAGCAAAATTCTAAAGCCTCATGCAAACAGCTGGAGAGTCTCCCCAAAGCTAACCAAATGAAGCCCTACAAATCAACAACTCTGATCAAAATCATTGTTATTGTGTCTAATTTTGCGAACGTGCTCAAAGAGTACAGAAAAGTTTGCGGTCTGCTATCAAGCTTGACATCATTATTGGCCTCCATAAACTGTCTCAAGTTCTCAAAGAGAAATGGTGGTTCTATGTTAAAGACCAAAAATGAAGTATGGCTGATGTGATTATGTATCATTATAAAAATGGCTACCTGTAATGGCGTTTGTGCATGACAGATTTTTAGAATTTCATGGGAGAGCGAGAAGAGGAAGAAGACCAAAGAAACCCATATTGAGACAAACGGCTCTCCAAGACATTTATTGCGAGTTCAAATTTGAAAGGAATAAAGCCAGCCCAAAATGATCACTGCCCACTAGTTGATGGCACTAAGAGTATTTGGAAGAGTCAATTATTCAAGAACATGAGTGTGAATGATTGGTTCGCAGCAGTGCGGAAGCAGCGCTTAAGTTACCGTTTTATGGACAGTGTTACGAGCTTTATAAAATTTATCCTGTCTCAATACAGAGCGATGGCAACTGAAAGATAATATTCAGTTTCCAGAAAAAAGAGTCAATTGTTTCATTCAACGATCAGAGCGTGCAAGAGAGGTTTCAAGCCCGATGAACCGAGGTTACGCTAAACATGGCTGGCATACTTGGAACGAAGGATCTGAAGATATAAAAGGTTCCTATCAAAATTAAGGGACTATAAAAAAAGTGCAAGCGATTGAGATCTTTGCACGCTGGATAGTTTCCTTTGGAACCACAAACAATGACTACAACATGCTGAAGCAAAGCTTCATTCACCTGAGATTTCTCCCAAACAAAAGTATTATTTGATTGACGTTGGCATCATCCTTGGTCCATATGCTTATGAGATACATTGGATTACAATATAGGAACACGAAGTTAGCCTTCCATCGTTCTATCAGAACTAGGATAGGCAGTCAGTGGACCCATGAGGGAAAAAGAAGTCCTAATCTCTTCGCCTTCAAAAAATATGAAAATTAGCAGAGTAATTCAAAGCGCGTCGGACATAGAAGCTTATGCTTCTAAAATCACCGTTGTAAATTAGTCAGAAAAGGAACCACTGGCACAGAGAATGCCAGGAGTTACGACGAACTTTACCGGTACGAAGTGGGACTGCTGTGGAATGGATCAGAATAAAACCTATCGAAAAATCGCATTTCAGCCCTTGGTCAGCCCTACGCATTGGAGCAAAGAATCCAAAGAGATCCAAGTCTCTTAAGTTTGCGTCACTAGTCATTAGATACAGACGTACAGAAGGGATTCAGTAAAATACTACAGGTGACTGAAGTGAAATGCACATTTGAGAAAGACTGGTAATTAGCACACCATCCAGTTCTAAACCCCAACATGCCTGGCAAGGTGGGATGTAATGGCAACGTCGCATGAAAAAAAGTCAACGCCTAAATACAATATGCATAAACGACAAGCTACCAGTAGGACTTGATCTACTGTGTCTCCTGATTGGAATAATATACATATTCGCGATGGACCAGTAAAACGGACAACTGTCATTGATTTAATTTTTGTGCAATTGCAAAGTCATGAACAGGATAAAAGTTCCTTAAGGCTTCTAGGGAAACCAGGAACTAACAAATCTCTGCAATTATACAAATATCCGCGTCACATATTCACAGCTAAGAGTTATCCATCATGTGCAAATCATGCTCTCAAGCGTGTGGAACTTGATATTGAGGAAACATATCCAATAGTAGCAAGGTCAATAAAAAAATTCTACGAGGACTATTTCATCAAATTAGATTCCAATGAAGAAGCAATCAAAGTGTTCAATAAGTTGCAACTTCTTCTCTGTGAACATGAGTTTGAACAAAAGAAGTGGATAGGAAGCAGCGTTACAGTGATTGAAGCAAACCTAGAAGACGGGAAAACAATCAGCAACACGATGCAAGTCGAAGATGAGTCCAATACAGAGGGATCATCAGTGCTTGGACTATAAAAGACTGTTACTGATGTTATTCTTCAAGTCTACCGAGCTACTAACACTGAACTTGGAACACTCATAACTCGAACGAAAAATTTGTTTCCGTAATCATCATTATTTGACCCGATTGGATTGTTCACTCTGTTCAATGTCCACTTGAAACAGATTACGAATTCTGAAGGGCATCTGGAATGGGAATGGGCAGCAGTGCGACATCGAAGTGGCACCTAGTGAAGCAGCAGAGCATTTAAATTGGAGAAAGAAAAACTCCAATTTTAGCTGAAATAAGCATCGATTGGAGTAATTTCTATACAACGGGGGACAAAACTGGACTTCATGTGTGTACTGGTGAATCTGAAGACACGATGTGTGCAGTGGCCTATCTACAACCACAGAAAGAATGCACAGCTGGCTTACAATTTGTCATTGAAAAGTGCAGATTGGCTACATGAGACACCTTTCAATATCAGGATTGGCGTTGCAGTCGGCAGTCGTGGCAGAAAGGTCTCAGGAGCAGATAGTTAAGGAACATGAATTGAAGACAATTAGTTGCAGCTTTTTGGTCAGACTTAACATTAACAGGCCAGTGAAAACAGTACAACGAGCATTAAACCGACAACACATGTTTTCAACATCGAAGAACAAGAAAAACTTGAGGCAATTCTCTTCATGCTACCACAGCAAGAACAATTCGACAAAGAGATGAAGTTTCAGCAGAGTTGAGATGGAAATCCCCAAGTTCTCACCCTACCTTGATTTGAAAGGTCTTCTTTGAGCCAAATGCAGAAAAGGCAAAATTTAATTGGACTGCAGTGCAACGTTTCCAATGTTGCTGCATTGGAAACATCATGCAGTTGAGCTGTTATTGCGAAAAGAGCTAAAGAAAAATTGGCTTGAAGGCACTGAGCATGTGACAATCATTATTCAGCTTAAGATGCGGATTGTGATGTGGAAGGCATAAAAACGCCATACGACTGCTCAAGAACAATTTTGTTACCTACAAAAAGGTTAGAACCCAAACGATTTCACCAGTAAATGCAAATTTACGCGGTGTAGATAGTTGCTTGAATAGGTTTAGCGAATTTTGGAATAAGCAACAATTGCACTTTCACCGTGCAGATCGGGCAACGTGATTAAGGGATCGCAGAACGTCTTTTTCAACGAGAAATTGGATTAAAATTCAAACCACCCACAGTACAACAATTTGAAGGAGTATACAAAGGGTTAGTCAGAAGTTACAAGAGAGCAATTTATGTAACGTTGGCAACACAGGTTGGTCACAGAGGACGTTTTTGCAGTCACTATGAGTAACTTTGAGCAGACCTTGAACTCGAGACAGTTTACTCCAGTCATTTCAGACTTTATTCACTTCGAAACATTTCCTCCCATCACGTTTTTCTGGGCAACAACTATTCTGATTACTATATCTAAAATGCGCAGTAGACTTTATCTATCATCTGAAGCTGTTTTGGCAAACTCAAGCTTATGCGAATATCATTTGGGAGATACTTCGTAAGGAGTATCAGCAAACATTGAATAATTGCGCAAACATGGCGATCTACGGCGAACGAAAACCATAAAGGAGGCGACTTCGTTTCGTTATTCGGAGACAGCAATCAGAGGCAATTTTATAACCTGGGTTTTGTTACGGAATCCATCGACGGGTCAATCAGCGGGTTCGAGAAAACGACGGAGTCTACAAGAGACAAGTAGTGAACAATGTTCCTGCAAAACCAAAGAAAAGTAGTGTTTTCCCAATAGAAAAACAAGGCCAGCGATGAGAAGGCTGAGCTTCAAAAATAGGTAAATCATCTCAAGGTCAAATCCGGCCGTGAAGTTAGAAAAGCATAAGCAGCAAATTTTAATCATTTTAATTGCATTTGTTATTTAAATTGTTTGTTCAAATTGATAATTAATTACTATTATTATTACGTCCTCGTCATTCATGAAGTGAAACTGAAACTCAAACTCAAACCAAACCAATTTCAGCAATACAGTATTACAAATTTTATACGACTAGATCGAATTGTATCAGATTTTCTAAAATTGATTTGCAAATCAACTTGTTTTTAACACAGAACATTCGACACAGCTTTTACATGATTAACAAACATCCCGTGACATCAACTTCAAAAAGGAAAGGTCACGTTATAGAAAACTGTTCAAATTTTGTTGTTATCTTTATCTACAACCCATCGGAGATGCAAATTTGACATGAAAAACAACATTTCTAGCAGAATAAAATGAGGTTTAAAAACTACAAAAAGTCTGTAGAAACTAATTAATTTGTGCGTACTGAAGCGTAACTTACTTGTCATTGTGTCTTGTTTCTGAGGAGCAGCTTAGTGGTTGATTAGCTTAAATAACTTTGACTTGTTGAAAAGAGAATCATTTTTGATAATCTCCAACATTCTTTCCGAAGGATAAAGTTCCTAAGTATGAAAAACTGAACGAAGCACAGAGTCAATTTCAAATTACTAGACTTGATTAATTCTAGCACAACTTCGCTGATTACAATTTTGAGCAACTGGTTTTAATGAAGCGACGCACAAAATGCGATTTTTCTTACATTTCTTAACTTTGGTTATCTGGAAAAAATCTCTGAAATTATCAACACATCGGATGTTGAAATTTTTTCCCCACGGAGAGATACCTAGAGCTGGACACACAAAATTTTGCAATGTCGAGTTTTTAACGAGTTTTTAACCAAAACTCCAGCAAAGTTTGATTGCTTTATCTTTGAATCTTTTTGTATTCTGAGCAAAACAACTGTGTTGAACAGTAAAGCTTTGCGATTAGTTGTTGTGACTAATTGATTGCCAAGTAAGCCAACGGTACATTAAAGTATATTGGATATGACAGTTCTCAAATGTAAACCTCATAAACGTAATATCTGAACAGATTTGAAGCCGCCGCAACGAACTTGGCGGTGTAAAGTTTTCCTTTTCTTTAATAGGAGAGCAGCCGTTACATTTTTCAGACAAGTTATCTACGTTTTCTCAGTTAGGATTTTACAACTTTATAAAACTTCCTTCCTTTTCGATTCCCGTGTTCTAAATTATTTAATTGGATAATTATTTTTTTTTGATAAATGACAATTCGTATTTCAAAAACTAAACCTAATTACAAATTTAAAATTTGAGAATTCTGCTTAAAATAGCCGTAAAGGAAGAAATATTGGAGTTGATAATTTTATAATCTGTGTCTAGTTAAAGAAACTACCGACGGGTCAGTCAGCGATAGTTCGAGCAAACAACGGAGTCTACAAGAGCAAGTAGTGAACCATGTTCCTGCAATACCAAAGAGAATTATTGTTTTCCCAATGGAAAACAAGGCCGTCCATTTGAAGTTTGAGCTCCAAAAATAGGTGAATATTCTCAAAGTCAAATAAAACCGTGAAGTCTGAATAGCATAACCAGCAAAACTTAAAGTCTTCAAATGTATATGTAATTTCATTGCCTGATCAAGCTAAGCTCGATTTGTACTTGTCAATGTCTGATCAAGCTCGATCCCTACTTCTCGCTGTTTGATCTTACTGGTTTTTTTTACCTCGTTGTGTGATCAAGCCTCATTCGTACATTTTATCTTCTGATCATGCTCGATTCGTACTTTTCATTATCTGATCATGCTTGATTCGTGCTATTCATTATCTGATCATGCTCGAGTCGTACTTCTCATTATCTGATCATGTTCGTTTTGTAATTCCAATTATCTGATCATGCTCGATTCGTGCTTTTAATTGCTTGCTAGTTTCGTACAACTAATTGTCTGCTGAAGCTCGACTTGTACTTGTTGTCTGATCGACTTGCACATTTCATTGCCTGGTCAAACTTGATTTGTACTTGTCAGTGTCTGATCAAGCTCGATTCCTATTCCTCATTGTTTGATCTTGCTGTGTTTGTTTTCCTCGTTGTGTCATCAAGCCCCATTTGTATTTTCCATCTTCTGATCAAGCACAATTCGTACTACATAAAATCTGATCATGCTCGATGCGTACTTTTCATTAACTGATCATGCTCGATTCGTATATCTCATCCTCTGATCACGCTCGATTCGTACTCCATAACGTCTGATCTTACTCAATTTGAACTTTTCATTATCTGATCATGTTCGATTAGTACATATAATTATCTGATCATGCTCGATTCCAGCTCAACATTATCGGATCATGCCCAATTTGAACTTTTCATTAGCTGAACATGCTTGATTTTTACTTCTCACTATCTGATCATGCTCGGTTCGTTTTTCTGATTACCTAATCATGCTCGTTAGGTGCTTTTCATTATTTGGTCGTATTCGATTCGTACTTCTCTTTATCTAATCGTGTTCGATTTGTACTTTTCATCTTCTGATCATGTTTGAATCGTTCTCCTATTTTTCTGATCGATCATGCTCAATTCATAACTTTCAACCTCAAATCAGGATTAAATCGCACATCTAGTTGTATGATCAGGCTCGACTCATCCTTGTCTTTGCCTCTTCATGCTCGATTACTACTTCGCATTGTCTGGCTATGCTAGAACTCCTTGTTGTCTGGTCAACTTCGAATCACGCTTCTCGTTGTCTGAACATGCTCGGTTCGTATTCTTTGTTGTCTGATCATGATTGATTCGTATTTCCATTGTCTTATCATGCTCGATTCGTACTCCATAACGTCTGATCAATATCTATTTGTGCTTTTCATTATCTGATCATGCTCGATGCGTACTTTTCATTAACTGATCATGCTCGATTCCTATATCTCATCCTCCGATCACGCTCGATTCGTACTCCATAACGTCTGATCATACTCAATTTGAACTTTTCATTATCTGATCATGCTCGATTAGTACATCTCTTTATCTGATCATGTTCGATTCCAGCTTAACATGATCTGATCATGCCCAATTTGAACTTTTCATTAGCTGAACATGCTTGATTTGTACTTCTCACTATCTGATCATGCTCGGTTCGTTTTTCTGATTACCTAATCATGCTCGTTAGGTGCTTTTCATTATTTGACCGTGCTCGATTCGTACTTCTTTTTTTCTAATCATGTTCGATTTGTACTTTTCATCTTCTGATCATGTTTGAGTCGTTCTCCTATTTTTCTGATCGATCATGCTCAATTCATAACTTTCAACCTCAAATCAGGATTAAATCGCACATCTAGTTGTATGATCAGGCTCGACTCATCCTTGTCTTTGCCTCTTCATGCTCGATTACTACTTCGCATTGTCTGGCTATGCTAGAACTCCTTGTTGTCTGGTAAACTTCGAATCACGCATCTCGTTGTCTGAAAATGCTCGATTCGTATTCTTTGTTGTCTGATTATGATTGATTCGTATTTCCATTGTCTTATCATGCTCGATTCGTACTCCATAACGTCTGATCAATATCGATTTGTACTTTTCATTATCTGATCATGCTTGATTCGTTTATCTCATTATCTGATCATGCTCGATTCCAGCTTTTCAATATCTGATCATGCCCGATATGAATTTCTCATTATCTGAACATGCTTGATTCGTACTTCTCAATATCTGATCATGCTCGATTCGTGCTTTTCATTGTCTGATCATGCTCGATTCTTACACCTAATTGTCTGCTGAACGCCGACTCGTACCACTCGTTGTCTTATCATGTTCGAGTTGCACTTTTCCTTGCCTGATAAAGCTCATTTTGTATTATGTCTGATCAAGCTAGATTCCTACTCCTTGTTTTTTGATCTTGATATATTTGTTTTCCTCGTTGTGCGATCAACCCTATTCGTACTTTTCATCTTCTGATCATATTCGAGTCGTTCACCTGTTTTTCTGATCGATCATGCTTAAATCGAGACTTTCAATATCATATCATGATTAAATCGTACATCTAGTTGTATGATCAGGCTCGACTAATCCTTGTCTTTGCCTCTTCATGCTCGATTCCTACTTCGCATTGTCTGGCTACCCTAGAACTCCATGTTGTCTGGTCAGCTTCAAATTCCACTTCTTGTTGTCAGACCATTCTCGATTTGTACTCTTTGCTGTCTGATCGTGCTCGATTCGCATTTCCATTGTCTTATCAAGTTCGATTCGGACATCTATTTGTCTGATCATGCTCGATTCTCAACATTCATTATCTGATCACGATGGATTCGTTCGCATATTTGTCTGCTCATGCTCGCGTCTTATTCCAAGTTGTCTGATTGTGCTCGAATCATAACTCTCGCTGTTTGATCAAGCTTGATTTGTACTTGTCACTGTCTGATCACGCTTGATTTTTACTCTACGTTGTCTGGTCATATTTGATTAGCTTTTTTCATTGTCTGACCATCCTCGATTCCTACTCTTTGTTGACTTATCTTGGTTGTCTACTCAGGCTCGAGTGGTATTCCGCGCTGTCTGATTGTGCTGCATTTGTACTCCTGACAGTTTGATCAAGCTTGATTTCTACTTTTCATTGTCTGGTCATGCTCGATTCTAACTCTTCATTATCTTGTCATATTCCATTTGCACATTTAATTGTCTTATCAATCTCCAATCGTACTCCTCGTTGGCTGATCTTGCACTTTCCATTGCCTTATCACGCTTCATTCGAACACCTATGTGTCTCATCATGCTCGATTAGTAACTTTCGTTCTCTGATCAGGCCCTATTCGTCTGACCTAATTGTCTGACAATTCTATTTTAGGAGCACGAAATGAGCACCTATTTAACCAACAACGCCCGATTTGTACTCTCCATCGTCCGATCATGTCAATTTTTGATCTGGACACCTATTTGTCTGATCATGCTTGATTCATAACATTGATTTTGATTATGCTAAATTCGTATTTGTCACTGACCTATTTCTAATTGTTTGTTCATGCTGGATTTGTGTTCCTCGTTGACTGGTCATGCACGATTCAAATTTTTCATTGTTCGACCAAGCTTGACTCGTAATCCTCGTTGTTTGGTCATAATCGATTTAAAATTTTTATTGTCTGGCCATGCTCGATTCGGACACCTAATTGTCTGATCATGCTTGATTCGTACTCCTTGTTGTCTGACCATGCTCGATTTGTATTCCTCGTTGACTGATCAAGCTCGACTTGTCATTGCCCTGGTCACTATATGTTCGATAACTACTACGCATTGTCTGATCACGCTGCATTTGTTATTCTCGTTGTCTGATTGTACTTGAACTTGTTTTTGCTTGATTTGTACTTGTTTATGTCTGATGAGGCCCGATTCTTAATCCCCATAGTCTGCAATTGCACAATTCGTATTTCACATTTTCTGATCTTACTCAATTTTGACTTCTATTTTTCTGATGCTGCTCGATTTGCTCAACTAGTCGTCTGATCAAGCTCGAGTTGTACTCAGCGTTGTCTCATCATGCCGCATTCGTACTCCTCGCTGTCTGACCATGCTGGATATGTACTTGTCATTGTCTGATCATGTTCGATTCCTACTTCTCATTGACTGATCATGAGCGATTTGAACTTCAAAATGGAATGCCTGATCATGCTCGGTTCTTACTTCTCGTGGTCTGATCATCCTTGATTTGTTTTCTCATGGTAAAACCAAGCGCGATTCGCACTCTTCGCTTACTTATCATGCTTGGTTGGTACTCCTCATTTTCTTATCAAATTCTCTTTGTTTAGTACTCATGATATGATCAAGCTTGGTTCGTACTGCTCATTGTCTGATCATGCTCCTTTGGTACTCTCATGGCCTGATCACGCTCTATCCTTGCGTCTCGCTCTCCGATCACGTTTGGTTGATTTCCTTTATTGCTTCCTCATGCTCGAGTCGCCCTGTGGACTGAAAACGCTCAGTTCGTACTACTCTTTGTCTGATCGTGTTGGATTTGCACCTCAATGCCCCATGATGCTCGATTCTGATTTCTCACGGGTTGATCGAAAATGATTCGTACTCCTCATTGTCTTATCTTGCTCCAATCCTATTCCTCGTTGTCTGATAAGCATAACCTGTGCTTAACATCGTATGTTAATGCTCAACATTAGTACACATTATGGTCTGGTCAAACTTTATTTGTAATTTCCATGGCTTAATCATGCTCGGTTCATAATCCTCGTATTCTGACTAAGGTCTGATGAAACTCTATTAGTACTTCTCATTATGTGAACTTGCTCAACTCGTACCTTTCTTTGCCTGATCGAGCCCAATTTGTACAGCTAATTGTCTGGTGATTTGATGTGCACTTCTCTTTCTTAGATCAAGTTCGGTTTTTACTCCTCGTTGTCTGATTGTGCTCAGTTCATACTCCTCGTTGTGTGGTCGAGCTCAATTCGTACTTCACTTTACTTGACCGTGCTCAATTCGTACATTTCGTTGTCTGGTCATCCTTGTTTCGCACTTTTCCTTGTGTGTCCATGATTGATTCGTACTCCTCATTGTCTGATCACAATTTCGCAATGATCTCAAATCGTGCTTTTAATTTTCTGATAACTCTTGATTTGTTCAACTATTTGTCTGCTCATGCTCGGGTCCTAATCTTTGTTGTCTGGTCATATGCGATTAGTACTCCTTGTTGCCTGATGATGCTCAAAGCGTCATCGTCATTGTCCGTTTATGCTTGATTCCTACTACGCGTTGCCTGATCTTGTTGGATTCTCATTGTCTGATTATGCTCGATTTGTTCATTTCACTGTCTGATCAAGATCGACTCGTACACCACGTTTTCTGGACATGCGCGATTCGTACTTCACATCGTCTGATCAAGCTCGAGTTACTTAAGTACTCCTCGTGGTCTGATCAAAACTAATTCTTATACATAATGGCTTGATAATGTTCTGTTCATACTCCTCATGGTCTGAAATTCTTTGATTCGTAATCTCATGATCCGACAAAGCATGATTCGTGATTTTCGCTGATTTTTGTGCTTGACTTGAATTTCTCAACCTCTGATCATGCTCTATCTGATCGCGCTCATAGTTTGATTATGATAAATTCGTACGTCTCATTGTCTCATCATGCTCGTTTGGTTCACTTATAACCTGATCAAGCTCTATTCGCAGTCACCGATCACTGATCATGCTTGATTGGTACTCCTGATTGTCCTATCAAGATCGATTCCTACTTCTCTTTAAATGATCATGATCGATTCGTACTACTCTTTGTCTGATCATGATCAATTTTTAATTCTAAAAGACTCATTATGCTCAATTCATTTTCTTCATGGATTGATCATAATTGATTCGTACTCCTCATTGTCCGATCGTGCTCGATTTGAAGATTTCATTGTCCAATAAAGATCGGTTCGTACGACTCATGGTCTGATCACATTGAATTTGTACTCATCGTTTTCTGATTATGCCCGATTCGTGCTTCTCATTGTCTAATCTTGCTCAATTCGTACTCCATGTTGTATGATAATCATCCATTATTGATTCCCATTGTGTGATCATACACGGTTCGCATTTCTCATTGTCTCATCATAATCGATTCTTATTTTTCCTTGTCTCATTGTGCTGGATTTGTACTTCTCATGGTCTGATCATGTTCAATTCGTAGTTCTCATTGTCTTACCATGCTCGATTCTTACTCCTCGTGTTCTGAATATGCTCGATTTGTACTCCCCGTTGTCGGATCATGTGCGATTCGTACTCCTTACTGTCTGAGCAGTCATCTGTTTCGTACTCCTAGTTGTCTGCTCTTGCTCAATTCGTAATCCTCTTTGTCTGATCATGTTCGATTCGTACTTTTCATTCTCTCTTTTCACTGACAGCGTAACTTGTTTCCAGCCACCACGTCTGTTGACCTTGAAACAATAAATGCTTAAGTTGAATTATAATGCTTTAAATTTTATTCACCCTTGGTGCTTTGCCACATTAAGTTCGGTTGTATGTCTTTTCATGTCAAATTAGCTATAACAATGTGGACAAATTAACATTCCTTTCAAACGATCTTTTATCAACCCATCAAGTCGCTCCTAGCAGTATAATTAAACGTACTTGCAAAGATTTTCAAAAAACTTGCTCCCAGACTCCAGCGAGAAGCAGTGAATATATAATACATATACATGAGTGAACCGCAAAATTTTCTCAAAGTTAAGGCTTTTACTTTTATTGCAAAGGTGCTATTTTTTGCGAAAAAAACAGTGACAACTTTTTTAGATACGCTTTTAAAACTTTCCAATGACTAATTTGAGAAAATATATTTCTTTTCAAAAACTTACTAAAATTGTGAACTGACTACATTAAAGCAGAGTTGTGTTGTTTACGTATTTGAAGTTATTCCTTGGTCAATGCAGATTTTGAAGGAGTTCATAGCAAACGAACAAGTGAGGGAGAGAGATAGAGCTAACGTCTGATTATTCCTCATTAATGTTCTGAAGGTTCTGCTTAAAAACGAAACCAAAACAAACAAGTATGAAGAACGAGCTAGAAATTTATCATGGCTCATAACTTTGTTAGATATATCTTGGTATTCTTCATCTACGTTAATTTACAGAAGCAAATCAAACATTAATTTAAGAAGCAAACTATTAATTGCAAGAGCAATTTTTATTATTTATTTATGCGCTCTCGTCCTCTTTCTATCTCTTCCGCTTTTGATAAACCTCTCAAACCCTGCGGATCTTAGTGATCTTATGAGTATGAAATCCCTCTCGGGTCAAGAAGAAAGGTCTTCAACGAAATTTCCCCTATCATTGGGTAACAATTGCGTAATGTTTAAGCACATTTCCGCTATTACAGGAGCATCGTGTTCAGGAATGGATCTCTGTTGCGACCCCTCAACGTGTTCTGTCCGAACACAAGGCTTCGTATGTCGAGAGGAGACAGGAGATTGTGATGTTGCTGAGATATGCAACGGAACCTCCCCAGAATGTCCGCATGACCATGTGAAGAGACCGGGATTCCAGTGCGAAATACATGGACTTCCCGGGCACTGTTTATATGGGTATTGCTCATCGCATTACTCCCAATGCAAATGGTTTGTTTTAAAACCTTTATATCATTTCTTTGTTTAATCTTTGTTATTAAGCATTTTGCTGTCTATTAGTATTTCCGGTCGATGACGAGCTGTATGTAATAAATGCAAAAAATCAACTTATAAAGACAACTCGATTGAAGCATTTAACAAAAGATATCCTTTCAGAAAATTTTCGATCTTTAACGAAATTGAGAGAAATTATATATATTATGTAAAATCCTATATGAAAACTTTTTTCAAGTGGGATCCGAAAATTGCACTATAAATTCTTAATCTAAGGGGATCCTCAAAAGGCTTGAGTAAAATGGATTGTATCCAGATCAAAAACCGCATAAGACTTCAAATGTTCAGGTTATTACAAAAGATTACGAAATTGTGTTGTCTAATGAGGACAAAAACATTTTCATAGTAAGATTTCGAATTTTCTTAAAAAGACAAACCGTAATACTAAATCTTTTATAACTGCAAAGCTATCAATTTGTTTGTGACTAGTGTTTTATTACGCCTTTTATTCATATTTCACGAGAAAGCGGGGCTAATTGGGGAATAACAATAAAAAAATAACAAACAAAAAAGTTAATCAATTAATTGGGGAATAACAATCAAAAAAAAGTCAAAGAGCAGAACAGTTGGTAAATGCAATTTGCTGCGTAAATCGAAATCCAACCAAAGTTTTGATTAAAAATGCCTCAGCAAACTAAAACTGAATTGAGTAATGAACTTTCAAGACTTACAAACACCATCGAGGACATGCGAAAACAGTTAAAGCAAAAAAACGAAATCGTACAAGAACAGAAACAATTAATCGACAAACAAGCTCAAACGATCTCAGAACAAAACCATGTCATTGAAAAACCAAAGCAGCAGATAGAACGGGATATTTACGGGATCAGAACAGTTCGCTATTGGAAAACTTAATGGGTCACAATATTCAAAATTCAACTAATTTTTTTGAGCCGTCGGAACCAAAGTTTTTTCCAAAATTTATTAACAGAAATACTGGCCATCTTATAATTTCAGACAGCACATACAAAAAGATACGACAATCTGATATTTCTTATGATACTGGGATTCATTCTTATCCCTCTGCAACAATTAATGATTTGGGACAAACAGTCGAACAGTATTCGTCAGGAGCAAAATGCCAATTGCTCATTTTTCATGCGGGTCATAATAGTATAGATAAGGGTGTTTCGGGGGTAGCCGCAGCGTCTCAATTATATGAAACTGTTACAAAAGCAATGAAAAAGTTGAGACCTCATCGAGTTCTACTTTCTGAAATTCCACAAGTTAAAAATGGCCATTATGGGCGTGAATCGAATAATATTGAAATTGTAGAGTTCAATAAGCAACTGGGAAATATAGCTTTGGAGTTAAACGGAACATTTAAATGGACAAAAGTAGAGGTTTTGAAATGCAACATTACAACATCCGAAATATCTAATGATGGTGTTCATTTAATATTGGTTGGAGTACAAAAAATTGTCAAGAGTGTTTGGAACTATTATCAACAGCATAATATTACTGTGTCACAAAACAACATTGCACTGCGACAAATTCAGCGTTTTTAATCAATCCTTTGGTTGTTTGACTTAATGATTTTTGTCAGCAAAAATGAACATTTCCAAACTAATAGTTTTTGCTTTTTTACTTAGCACCTCAAATGAAAAGTTTATATATTTGGTTATGTCACACAACCAAAATCATTATAATTATAAAGTGAAAATTAGGTTCCGCTTTTTTCGATTTTTGAATATGTGCAAAATAGTTCTTTTACACTTCATGCGCTTGCTCCTAAGTGATGATATTCATCTAAATCCGGGTCCCTTTTCTCAGATTCGTGAATCGGACATGCTGATAGACATAGTTACAAAAGATTGCAAAAATCTAAGCATTTGTCTCTTCAATGCACGCAGTTTAAAAAACAAATATGATTTTTTTACTGACTTTTTGACAAATTTGACTCAAAACATAATAGTGATCCTAACTGAAACTTAGTTGAATGAAACAGATATTTATCCGGAAAATTTTTTGAGTCCGAAGCACAAATTTTACTCAAAATCCAAGTCATCAAAGACAGGAGTAAAAAAGGGTGGGGGTGTTGCCATCTGAGTTCCTAGAGACATATCTTCAAAACAGCGAAATGATCTAAATGTACTCAATGAAACCTTTTTTGAGTCTTTATGGGTAGAAATATCTGGACTATCGGTGAACAAAATCCTAATTAATGCTTCGTATTGTCCAAATAAAAACTTGGGAAACTATTTCATTGACGAATTAACATCAGAGACTTCCTCGGCGTACTCAATCACTGACAAAGTTTTGCTTTTCGGCGATTATAATCTCAATTATTGCAACAAGAGAGAATTCACTTTATTGGATGAATTTGCCATTAATTCCGGACGTACCTTGTCAAACACAGAAAAACCAACACGAGCCACCAGCCAAGGCGTAACACTAATCGATCATGGGTTTTCCAGCAAAGACCAAATTCAAGATGTTCAGATTTTTTCCCCATCAGTTGAAATGGATCACTTGATTGTTTTGTACACTACCAATTTTTTTGGTGAACCTAAAAACAGGAAGCAAAGATTTATCAGTAGAAACAAAAGAAAGTTCGATGGAAATAAATTTAGTCTCGATCTTTCAAATCAGGACTGGAGTAACTTATATCAATGTGAAGATGGAAATAGCATGTACAATGTTTTCATAAACGTTTTCAGTACTACTCTAAAGTTGCATGCTCCACTTATAAAAAGCTCTCAACCAGAAAAAAAATTGCTGAAAAACCTTGGCTAACAAAAGAGCTGAGTGAATAAATCACGAAAAAACATAGACTTTTTAATATCTGGAAAAAGAACCCATCGGAGCAAGCGAATACCATTTTCAAATATCAGAGAAATTTGGTTAATAGATAATAAAATGGTTAATAAAATTTGGTTATTCGTTTAAAAACAGCCCAGAACGAGTTTTGCAAACAATTCTTCAAAGTTCTACCAACAAGTAAAGAACAATGGAGTTTCATCAAAAAAAGAATTGGCAAAGAAAGGGAGTGTCTCGTTATAGACAAACTAGTCGATGGTGAAAGAGAAGTAGAAAATGAACTTGATATTGCAAATTGTCTCAATAGAAGTTTTCAAAAACTAGGCTTATACAATGGACAATATGTGAGCGCTCCAAATAATTCTCGCATAGAAGTTGGTAAAAAGTTTTGCTTCAGAACAGTTACACTAAAGGAACTCTATGATGTCATTGATTCACTCGACAACAATAAGTCTCCGTGTCCAGGCGTTTTTAATGCTTGGGCAATCAAGGCAGCAAAGTTTGCGATTGTAACCCACTTGCAGTTTGTTTTTAACACAAGCATTAGTCAAAATATTTTGCCGGAAAATTTAAAACTTGCATTCATGAGTCAGGTCTCCAGAAAAGGGGATGTGAAAATTTATGAGAACTATAGGCCTATCTCAATTACTCCAATGTTTGCAAAACTCATTGAGCGTATACTTCTCAATCAGGTTAACGAATTTATGCAAAAAGAAAAAAACTGAACGGTACACAGTTTGCATTTCAAAAACATAAGTCTTCTACAGATGCTGTTTTACAATTAATCAATGCATTACAAGAAAACTATGATAATTTAAAAATTTCAGTTGCCGTTTTTATTGATATAGCTAAAGCATTTAATTCAATATCGCACGAGATTTTTCGCAAAAAGATTGAAGCCTACGGTTTTTCAGAAAGTGCAGTTGATTTATTTGCTTCATTTCTTAAAAACAGACAGCAGTGTGTTAAGATAAATGATGTTTACTCAGAATGGTTGGAAACAAATCATGGTGTTCCACAGGGAACCGTTTTTGGGCCACTAGTTTTTCTTCTCTACATTAATGATTTTCGAGAAAAGGTACAAGGAAACTTCCACATAATTCAATTTGCTGATGACACATGTTTCCATTTTAACAGAAACAATGTCAGAACTGGAAAAATGTGTTTCTGAAACACTGGAGAAAACAGATAATTATCTAAAGCAAAACAAATTAACCATGAATACCGGTAAAACTGAAGTTCTTGGCGTCTCGAAAGAAAATGAAAATTTTAATCCAATAGTTTATCGGGGACAAGAAATTAAGCCACAAAGTCACTGCAGATACTTGGGTATAATGATTGATTCTATATTAGATTTTCATGTACAACTCAACAAAGTCCTGTCAAATATGGCCGCAGCGATTAGATCCATAAATCTTACGGTATCGGTTACCTCTGAAAGCACGATTGATGCTATTCAAATCCCTAGTCCGTTTGAATTTAATGTTCAGTGCTCTATTTCTTCAGAACTTGAAATTCTCTGCAATGCAGCGAATTAATCGACAAATCAATTGGGGAATTAAAATTTGCTATATGAGAAAAAAGTTTGAGAGATCTACAGATCTCATAGTAAAATCTAACACTTTGCCCGCAGAACTTTTAATAAGCCAGATGAGCGTTTCAAAACTTAGGAATGATATTTCATTATTGAAATCAGAAGGCACTGAGAGTTTTTCTGTGAGTGGTAATGTCTTAGTAAGAAAAAACAACAGAACTGAACAGCTAATTCTCCTAAGGTCGAGCAGTCGATCATTACAAAAAAGAAGCATCCAAAAATGGAATAAACTTCCGCGTGAAGTTCGGACTATCAGATCACGCTTAAAGCTTAAATGCATGCTAAAACAGCATCTGCTCCAACAATTCAAACTTGTACCGTTGGAAAGGAACGTTGGTGGCTTCAAAAGTTATTTTTACCTTTAAAAAACGGAACCACTAATTTTGATTTTTAACAATGTACTAATTTTGTATATATAATTTTAAACTTGTAATATTTAACCCCCGGGTTATATTTTCAATTTACTTGTTTAAACAAAAAAATATTAAAAAGTAAACAAACTTTACAGAATCACTTTTAACTCTCATGTTTGAAAGGCAACTATAAAAAGATGCCTGAACAATGCAAGCAGTTTCTTTGTACTCCTCAATCCCAGAGTATCTAGGGTGGTATCAGTCAAAGCTTCCCGCTTCAACAGCTCATGTCCTTTAAAACATTTTAAAATAGTTTCAAAAATTTCAAATATCCTCCTAAAAATATTATGCCTCCATCACCTTTGTTCACCACTTCACCTTGTTTCCCATGTATGCGAAACAAAAAAAAATATTTATTCGCAGCACGAAATTCATTCGTTGTTCTCTAGATCAACCTAAAGTTCCTCTCAGCCTCAGGACGTTTATAATTGAAAATTAATTTTTTCTTTAGTATAGAGCGTTGAGCACAGTCTCTATTCCGCCCTGCTCTCACTGGGGTATCTATTTGGTAAAAAAAATCACAAATTTCGTTGTCAAAATTTTAAAAAATACAGGATTAATTATCAAATATCCATCTTGAAGCAGAAAAAATTTCTATCAAATAGTAAATAGTGAAAAAGAGCTTTGAAAGAAACTTGTTCGTCGTCGAATATGGTCATCAAAGAATCAGCTGAAGTAAGGCTAAATGCAAGCGGAAATCGATGCACCCATAAAACCCCAGTAAGAGTTGCCCTTTTTAAATATAACTAATTGTGACTTTTTAAAGTCTAACAAAGATTAGCCAATGTTGTTTGAGAAAACAAAAAGCGCTCGTTAAGAATAGCTGTTAATTTTGGAAGGAAGAGACAAGCATACAGAAAAAAAACCGTTGTTGTGGAAAAGTAGAACTGAAGGCTTTTGAGGAACGACAACGGTTAGTTGGCAGTATCTTACAAATAAATTTTTTTTCTCATTTTAACCATTAAGGAAGTATTTTTAAAAATTTCTCTGAAGGCCGAAATGCCCGGACTGTAAGTTTCAGTCAATCTAAGGAATCTGATTTAAGACATTTGAAATCCCATCCAAAACAGGAGATTAACTAAAAATAAACTAATCCTGAGAGAAAAACTACTAAAAAAAAACAAACTTATTGTTGATATCCAAATTTTGCTGAAATATATTTAATTTCACTCACAATGTCAAATTGCTTGCTAATAAATGTACGTATTTTTGAATCCTTGACTTGCAGGAGCATAATCAGTGCTCAAAAAGACAGACTAAAGGAAACAAGGAGGCTCGGTAACGTGCGTTCGCGCATAATGTTCCGACCCGGCTTATCTACATTTTTCAATTTAATTTCTAATAAATGAGGAAGCGATAAAAAAATTACCATATCGTTCAGCAAACCACAAAACATTGAATGAATAAAACGATATATCTTAGAGGGCCGAAGAGACCGTTCATTTATTTGACTACCAGAAAAGACGGAGACAGAAATCAAATAATTAGAAAATTAATTACAGCCAAAAATCGTTGTCCTTTTTTTTAAAACAGTTAATTGCCAAATCAAAATGGCGTCAAATAAAATTTATATAAAATAAAAATAAATCTGCAGTTCATTAGCAAAAATATGGGACTTTTCATCAATACGACTTGATAACAATTCAACAAGAAAAGATCAAAAGTTTAAAAAAAACGTAGCTCGTTTTGCAAAAAAGAATTAATGTCTAACTAAAATAAAACCATATGTATCAACTGAAATCACTGAGATTTTCACCTATACCTCAATAGAAAGTGATTGAGACCTTCATTATCCACGATATGTCATACGACTACAAAAGGAACGAAAAACAAAGGCAAAAAATTTCAAAATTTTTTACAAAAACAGTGTCCCAGTCATTTAATCATTAAGTAGTTCACTAAGAACAATAAAATTTCGTAACTGCATTTTATTTCAGAAGGCAACAGAACGCTCATATTGTGATATTGTGAAAACAAAACAGAAACCTAAAAAAAATATGCAAACAATTGCAAAATATGCAAGAGACACGAATATTTTTCGGAAACTAGTAGTGTCAAGAACAGAGACCACCAGAGGAAAGTAATACAGTTATGAAGAGCAAATTGTAGTTCACTAGATAATCGATGTGACTTGATCTCTATAAATAAACTAAGCGACAAATTAACAGAAAAAGGATTCGCAAATCTCAAAAATCAGTTGTCTTTTTTAAAACAAATATTTTCAAAATTCATTACAAACTTAAGCTTTCAACTAATGCAATAGACAGTTTATCTTGCAACGGCATAGAAATTTAATTGCGCCCGTCATTTTTGAGACTATGTCACACGACTAAGAAATAACAATAAGTTCAAGCAGAACTAAAAAAAAATTCAGAGGCAGCTTTATGAAATCACAGTTTTGAACCCAATAGATTTAATAAATTTTAACCGAGAGAGAACTAAATCCTAATTTTTGTCTTCATCGTAAAAACTTTTTTTGTAAAAGGGCTATCTTAAAATGACAGCCAAAAAAACCACAAACATTGAAAAAATCTAAATCACAAAATTCTGAAAAAATATTGAATTAGCCCTCAAGACGTTTAACCATAATTTTTTGTTTTAACCACTCAAGACGATAATTTTTTGTTTGGCTCGATAAAGAAGAAACGATATCTCTCAATATTGAACCTAAGAGACAAAATTGATCCGAAAATGTAAAAATTGAAAAAGTGACGATAACCAGAACAAAAAGCGAAAAGTTGACGCACCTTTACTGTTTTTAGACATTAATTTTTGAAAAAATTTGATTTAAAAGTCACTAAAATTATTAACTATATACCAACCAATATCAGTTATTAAGATCGTTTATTTATCTATAGCTGGCCGTGAATACTTTTTATTAACCATATGGCATACAACAACAAAAGTAACAACCAAGACAGAACAAAAATAAAAACAAACCAATTTTGCAAGAACGGTGTCGAAGCCCTTAAAATCATAGGTTATAAAAGCAGTAACTATGTTGAATTGTATATTTTAAAAACGTCTGATTGGATTTTTTAGTTACATGACAATTTACCACAGAAACAAAAAAAACCAGCAGAAATGGATAATTATGCAAAAAAATAACAAAACTTTGTATGAAAACCCGTAGTACCAGAATCAAGAAGCCGTTTATTAGAAAAATACGCAACAAAAAATATTTTGTCTCTTATATGAAAGACAGTGTGACCCGTAAATACTGAGAATAAGCTGAAAGCTGACAGAAATAGATTTAAGAAATTGAAGAAGCATTCACAAAGCAAATATTTTAAATGTCATAAGCGACATTAGATAACAAGGAATTAAGTGTATGGGTTCACTTACGCTTCCTTGAGAAGCCATTTTGATAGTTGACCAGTTGCAATTAAAAATCAGACTGCAAAAAGAATAAAAAATGAAGGCAAAACACAAGAATTCATTTAAAGTTCAGTAAAAACAATTTGGTCGAAGCCATAAAAACCATGAGGCTTTCTCTGAAAACACACTATTGCTACTTTCGGCTTCAACTTAAAGTAATTTGGAGCTGACACAGAATAATCCATGAATTGAGAATTTTGTCAGCAATTAACATGAAAAAACAATAAAGGCAAAACATTTTGAAAAATAAAGGCAACGCTCAAATAAAAGTTAAAAAATTTCTGATTGTAAGAATCCATGATGAGATCTAACCTATCCTGGTTTTGCCGCGCAAAAAAACTACTCAATTGCTCCAAATTCTTTTGAATTAGATCACTTGTTGATATAAATTTGTCGAAAATCAAAAACAAATTTTAGTTATGGAAGTTTTTATTTCTAGAAGACTTTTATATAGCGCCGAAAGTCAACTAGCTCTCTATTGGAGCTTACGGAGATTGTGTCAGGGGTTTCTAGGTCTCTACTTCTGACAAACTTACAATATGTGGACCAGAAAAAGCAAATTTTGTGCCATTTTTGATGAAAAAAAGTTTGAATTTTGGAAATTTTTTCAACTATTTTAGCCAATAAAATTTCAGTCAAACAATTCAGCCCTGCTCTTCTATCTTTAAGGAAAACAATAACACTATATCATGAAAATTTTCACATATTTATAATTATATTTACCAATTTGAGCCAAATCTTGGCAAAAATTACAGAAAATGTGAAAAAAAACAGTCGAAAATTCACAAAACTTTAAACTTCGATAACTCCCTGTAAAAAACGAAATTCGAAAAAATCTTTTCAATTCCATATTCTAGGAAGTACTTGCTTTTCCAATCATACCACTCACAACTCTCTACGATGAATATATCGATCGCCCAAAATTGACTGAAGAAAAAAATCATTTGAGTATATATTTTCTCCCTCCTCACTAAAGTGGGGGTCGGAACAATTACGCATATAATCACCTCAACATTATTTTATATTTCCTACCATACGAGGAAATCAAAGCTCGCGAATAGAAAATGAAAACTAAACAGTGATCTCAAAATTAAATCAATTGATACTGTTCATTTCATAATCAAGATATGACTTTTAACTGCCAGTTGAAATAAAACATCAACTACCAAATTAGATTGAAAAGTGCCACCATTTTTTGCCGAAGTCTCGCAAAAAATGAACGACTGAGTGCAAAACATCTCGAACAAATAAAATCAGTTCGCCTTTTTATTGTTGACACCATTTGAGAACTATTTTATATGAATCGAATAATTTTGGTAGATGTGCATGTTCTTATTGCTCTCATGTAATCTATGCCAGGAATGATTCTTTGTAAACCAGGCATAAAATTATGTAAATATTATGACAAAACTTGAGATATCTCGATATGTTTCTTCAAGAATTCTTCGCATGAAACGTAGGAGTTGACCATTTTAGGAAAAATTTATGTCCACACCTCATAGAAAAACTCAGAAAAGTGGGGATGACCTAAAGCGGGGGTCGGAAGAAAAACAGACACGTGTGTGAGTTATGTTTTGCTAAGTGTGGTCGCAGTTGTTTACTTTGTTTTCAAATTCAGTATTTGCAAGGAAAACTTCAAAACTGAGCAATTATAACGAAATCACGTCTGACAAAGATTCTTTCAAAAAAATTTTGAATTAACCTTGTACAAGCTCGAAAACCAATTTGCTCAAATTTTCTCAATTTTTGGCATCAAAGACCAATACTGCAGAATTTTTTGGATTTGAAAAAGGTTTTTGCGCAGATAACGCGATTCACTTTTGTTAGCACTTTTACTTTTATAAACCTATTCAACCCCTTCAAGCAATCAATTATTACTTTTAAGTTATAAACTAGCGTTTTAAGATGTTACCCACAGTTCTTTCGTAATTTGTGGTGAGGGTGATACAGTTTCTTGCAATATTTGAAGATAAAAAAGTTCACTCTGACCGACGGAAAACACATCGTGGAAAAATGTTCAGGGAAGGCTTGCGTGAGAGAAATTGATTACAAGAAAAATTTCTCAAAAACTACATTCTAAAAAACAATCGTAGTTAGGAAAAACACTACTTAATAAAGTAGTACTCCACTTCTCTATTTTTTAATATTGTCGATCCAAAATTTCACAAGCTTTTTTCCATCTCTAAATGAGATTCTGATAATTAGTAATTTAATAGAAAAAAAATGTATCTTAATGCGACGTGGAAACTTTTTCATCAGAATGAGTTTTATAGGAAAATGTTTAATATTGTCTAAAAACGGTATTTCCAAGTTTTAAAAAGCTTATTGTCAACCAATATCAGTTTTTTAAATTTTTTCGGGGGTCTTTTTTGGTACGAAAAATTGAAAAAATTACAAAATGTTACAAAAAATTTGGAGCAAATATCCACGGCAAGAACTTTTGACCGAGATATCAGCACACGCAATGATAAAAACCTCCAAAACAAAACATTTTGACTTTCAACATAGCAGACACTTCTGCTCTCGCCGTGAGAACCCGTGTC
>NW_027451250.1:0-13895 GCF_964194025.1 Convolutriloba macropyga | reverse complement strand
CAGAAATCACATTGCGTCAACACCGTTTCACCAGCCATCGCAATGCTTTGTTTTAATTAAACAGTCGGATTCCCCTTGTCCGAACCAGTTCAGAGTTCGAGTGTTTTTTGTGCAACAGAATAGACCTAAAGCATATCAGCTAGCAGTCAAACCAAACGCCAACAACCCGAAGGCCATCGCACGCTTTAGCAGACCGAAGCGTCAAACTAAAGGCTTGTTACACCCACTCCTCAGAGCCAATCCTTCTTCCGAAGGTACGGATCTATTTTGCCGACTTCCCTTATCTACACTGTTCCAAGACCAGAGGCTTTTCACCTTGGGGACCTGATGCGGTAATCGGTACGATTCACTCTCCTGACATCTGCTAAGCCAAACTTTTATGTGCCACCAGGAACAATTGGGACACAGCAAATGCTGCTGTGCTCTTGCACGCTTCGAGCCTTATCTCTGATTGAATCAATTCCAAGGACTCTACAACGTGTTATAAAGAAAAGATAACTCTTCCCCAAGGTCCCAATGACAAAGTTCGACCTCAATGACGTTGCCGTCTCAATGCCAGGAGAGTAAGTTCGGGAATTTTAACCCGATGCTCTTTCGAGACTCAGCAGTTTTCAAGAAACCACTATTCAAGACTTTGGCATTAGCCTGTCTTTTAGAATCGACTAACTCATGTGCAAACGCTGTTCACATGAAAGCCTTTCCCGCTTCAGTCCTCAAAGTTCTCATTTGAGTACTTGCTACTTCCACCAAGATCTGCTCCATTGATCGCTTCGCGCATACACTTGCGTGCATACTTTAGCGCAATCAATGTGTCCTCCTACACATGAATATCATTTTTGAGCTGGTGAGGCTCTTTTTCTCTAATCTAACTTGCGTTAGATATTGATATTCATGGTTGGGTATAGGCCACGAGCTCTAGTGCCATCCATTTTCAGGGCTGATTGATTCGGCAGGTGAGTTGTTACACACTCCTTAGCGGATTTCAACTTCCATGACCACCGTCCTGCTGTCAGTATCAATCAACACCTTTTGTGGTGACTCATGAGCAAGTAGTTAGGCGCCTTAACCCAACTTTTGGTTCATCCCACATCGCCGGTTCTGCTTACCAAAAGCGGCCCACAAAAAGCTTGCATTCATAGTCCAAGTGCAATTAAGTCACAAGGACATCTCACCGATTTATAGTTTGAGAATAGGTGAAGGAAAAATTTTCCCCCATTCCTCTAATCATTCGCTTTAACCGATGAAATTGCTTTGCGAAGATTTTTCAATCTTGCTCAAGCTTTTGCTATCCTGAGGGAAACTTCGGAGGAAACCAGCTACTAGATGGTTCGATTAGTCTTTCGCCCCTATGCTCAGGTCAGACGATCGATTTGCACGTCAGAACCGCTTCGGGCTTCCACCATGGTTTCCCGTGGCTTCGCCCTGCCCAAGCATAGATCACCATCTTTCGGGTCGTGTGCTACTTGCTCTGGATCAGTCATGCAATAAGAGCAAAACCGTCCGTGGTTGCGGGACACCGAATCGGCGCCCTCACCACACAAAGTAGTGCAATTCATAAAAATTACACTGTTCACTTTCATTTCGCGTGTGCGCTTTCAATGAGCGACAACACTTGCAAGCAACTCACACTCCTTGGTCCGTGTTTCAAGACGGGCTGTAGAGAGCATTGAATAGGAAGTTGAGGTCAGACAGGCAATCAAGATCAATTTATCTCATTTTGTTTAGAATCAACAAGAAGAATTCCGAGGAAAACTTCTGCTCGATTCATTAACAAGATTTGCCAAAAGACGACAACTACACTACTCGGTAGCCGAGAATATAATATCAAGGCATTGAGTATGGTAACGCTCACTCCAGTTCCCCTTCAACAGTTTCACGTACTTTTCACTCTCTCTTCAGAGTGCTTTTCAACTTTCCCTCACGGTACTTGTTTACTATCGGTCTCGCTTTATAATTAGCTTTTGGAGAGACATATCTCCAGCTTCGAGTTGCACTTTCAAACAACTCTACTCATAGGAATGAGCCATTATGACTGGTATCGAAAATGACCTTTACAGGATTTTCACCTTCTTTGATGCTACTTTCCAGTAGACATCAGGACAAATTCACCAGTCTAGCATCAAACCATACCGGACACCGAGAAATGTTGCCATTTCTCTTCCCGATGAGCTTTTCCCTGTTCATTCGCCATTACTAAGGGATTCTCAGTTGATTTCTTTTCCTCCCCTTACTGATATGCTTAAGTTAAGGGGGTTCTCTCGCCCAATTCAGGTTATGTAGTTGATTGTCTCTTAATTGGTTCACTGACCAATATGAGACAGAAACCGATTCAGCAGTTTTGTTCGCTACTACTATCAAACACAGGTCGAAGTTTCCATTCAGTCATTAATTCCAACTTTCAAATGTTGTTGTTTCAGCTTTCGCTTACTAGAAGCAACATAATACTCGCTGCAATACAGACCTCGGGAAACCCTCACCGTGAATAAGGTTCACTCACATATTTCACTACATTTTGCGTGGGATTGGAGATGAGGCTACTCGTTCTTGCTCAGTACTAGGCTGAAAATTAACGAAACTTCGTTACAAACGTTCACATGTTGATGTTTCCGCTTTCGCGTACTCGAAACAACATAATACTAGTCTTTGTAATTTAGTTTCATAATTTCAACTGTTCTCATGCAGAATTTTTGCTCATTCTTATCCCAAATTTTGACCTGGCTACTAGTTACACTCCTTGTACTTATTGCAAAATGACCACAAATTTCAACAGCTTTCACATGTTGCTGTTTCGGCTTTCGCTTACTACAGTCAACATAATACTCGTTGCAAAATAAGTGCTCGGCATCTGCAATTTTCCAAAGACGAAGTTTCGCCAGTTCAATTTTCGCTCGCCAATTATGGCTACTAATTCACACGGTACTGAGCTCAACAACATTAAATTTGTTCAGCAAGACTTTCACATGTTGATGTTTTGGCTTTCGCCTACTAGAAGCAACATAATACTCGTCTTGTTAGCTCATTCAATGAGAATAGCTTTTCCCGTTGAGAATTTTTGCCTTCAATTGGCGTTGTAGTGAGTTTGGCTACTCAGATCACCAAATACTTGTGACAATTCGAACCAGAAATGTTTTCAATTTTCACATGCTGATGTTTCGGATTCAACCTACTAGAAGCAGCATAATACTTGTATTCAACAATTTCTGTATCAAATCCCAGTTTTCTCTGGTGCATCTTTGCCAAACTATTCCAAACTGCCTGAGTCTGAATACCAATTACAGGTACTAGTAAATGCACGTTACTAAGGACTATATAGTTCTAGGTTACTGTACACAACGACGTTCACATGTTGATGTTTCAGCTGCCGCTTACTAGAAACAACATAATACTTATCGTGCATACCTTTCCATAACTTGTCCTTTTCAGATGCATTAGTTTCCCTTTGTCTTGGCTTCTACAGTCAGACTGGCTACTAGTAACAGCACAGTACTAATCACATATCGTTCTACAGTTTGCAGACAACTTTCACATGTTGATGTTTCAGCTTTCGCCTACTAGAAACAACATAATACTCGCTGTATACATTTGTAGTTCTCTATGTAACTTTCATGTGAAGAAGTTTCGCCAGTCTTTTTGACTGTCTCAAATCTGAGTCATGCTTAGGCTACTAGTTGCTTCATAGTACTTATCGCCTCGAGATCATTGAACAAAACTTGATTTTCACATGTTGCTGTTTCAGCTTCCGCTTACTA
Organism: Convolutriloba macropyga; assembly: GCF_964194025.1. Lineage (NCBI taxonomy): Eukaryota > Metazoa > Xenacoelomorpha > Acoela > Convolutidae > Convolutriloba > Convolutriloba macropyga. Next base: position 10,146 of record NW_027451250.1, on the reverse strand, counting down.
GAAACAACATAATACTAGTCTCATTAAGTTCCGTCTCTTTGCAATTTTCTTATGAAGAAAATTCGCCATCACAATGACTCCAGCAGTTCTTGATCAAGGAATGCAATCATTGATCAGAATGCTATTATTTGAATCGGTTCTGCTTTAAGTGTTCCAATTTTATTGGAAGCACCAACAATAGAACATCAATGTGTTCAATCGAGAGTTATATAACCCTGAATCGGACGCAGTCAACAGCCGAAGCCGAGACCGCCTTTTGCGTTAGAGAGGTCGGTAAACAAATCTTGCGATTCATACCGAATTAACACATATAGCTGTGCTCCTCTTCGTAAAGCGAGCCAAGTGATCCCCTGTTGAAGGATGTATTTGGACCAATCTAGTAGCATTTGGTTTCCAACAAGCTCTCCCAAGTTAGCTTACTTATTGGGCTTTTCAACCAATTCGGTTGGCTACAAGCATCATCAAAGTACTAGCCACAGTTTGATCGCAAAATTCTACGACTTTCACATGTTGATGTTTCGGCTTGCGCTTAGCCTACTATAAGCAACATAATACTAGTCATATCATAGAGCGTGATCAGCTTGTGACGTTCTCATGATGAAGTTTCACCAACAGTGTCTCACTTCGAGCTTAAATCCAGCTACTAGTAACTACACAGTACTGACTGCAACGATAACTTTTATCTATACCTTTCACATGCTGCGCTTTCGGCCAGGGCCTACTAACGTCAACATAATACTCGATATAAACTTTTGTTCATGATGCAGCTTCCCCATGCAGAAGTTTCGCCTTCAAATGCTCTCTTGGCCATATGACGTAAGAAAAGGTTACTAGTAACATCACAGTACTAGCCACAGTTTGATTGCAAAATTCTACGACTTTCACATGTTGATGTTTCGGCTTGCGCTTAGCCTACTAGAAGCAACATAATACTAGTCATATCATAGAGCGTGATCAGCTTGTGACGTTCTCATGATGAAGTTTCACCAACAGTGTCTCATTTCGAGCTTAAATCCAGCTACTAGTAACTACACAGTACTGACTGCAACGCTAACTTTTATCTATACCTTTCACATGCTGCGCTTTCGGCCAGGGCCTACTAACGTCAACATAATACTCGATATAAACTTTTGTTCATGATGCAGCTTCCCCATGCAGAAGTTTCGCCTTCAAATGCTCTCTTGGCCATATGACGTAACACAAGGTTACTAGTAACATCACAGTACTAGCCACAATTTGATCGCAAAATTCTACGACTTTCACATGTTGATGTTTCGGCTTGCGCTTAGCCTACTAGAAGCAACATAATACTAGTCATATCATGGAGCGTGATCAGCTTGTGACGTTCTCATGATGAAGTTTCACCAACAGTGTCTCATTTCGAGCTTAAATCCAGCTACTAGTAACTACACAGTACTGACTGCAACGATAACTTTTATCTATACCTTTCACATGCTGCGCTTTCGGCCAGGGCCTACTAATGTCAACATAATACTCGATATAAACTTTTGTTCATGATGCAGCTTCCCCATGCAGAAGTTTCGCCTTCAAATGCTCTCTTGGCCATATGACGTAACACAAGGTTACTAGTAACATCACAGTACTAGCCACAATTTGATCGCAAAATTCTACGACTTTCACATGTTGATGTTTCGGCTTGCGCTTAGCCTACTAGAAGCAACATAATACTAGTCATATCATAGAGCTTGATCAGCTTGTGACATTCTCATGATGAAGTTTCACCAACAGTGTCTCATTTTGAGCTTAAATCCAGCTACTAGTAACTACACAGTACTGACTGCAACAATAACTTTTATCTATACCTTTCACATGCTGCGTTTTCGGCCAAGGCCTACTAACGTCAACATAATACTCGATATAAAATTTTGATCATGATGCAGCTTTCCCATGCAGAAGTTTCGCCTTCAAATGCTCTCTTGGCCATATGACGGAACACCAGGTTACTAGTAACATCACAGTACTAGCCACAGTTTGATTGCAAAATTCTACGACTTTCACATGTTGATGTTTCGGCTTGCGCTTAGCCTACTAGAAGCAACATAATACTAGTCATATCATAGAGCGTGATCAGCTTGTGACGTTCTCATGATGAAGTTTCACCAATAGTGTTTCATTCGAATTGGTTCTGCTTTAAGCTCTCCAATTGTTTTGGATGAACCAGTTTTGCCCTTCGAAGCCACTTTTGTGAGCTTTTGTGGGTCTTTACCAAGAGGATATACCTCAAGGCCTCTTTCAATTCCTTTAAGTTCTTTCAACTCCTTTACAGTTTCTAGGTTCACATAGCTGCAAACCTTATTTCTAGTTTTAAGTCTGGCCAACTTGGGGAGAGTTGGTGCAGACCGTGACCAATTCTAGTAGGATGCCACAACAAGAATGTGATCAACTTAGCTTGTCGATGAACCTGCCCCACATTCAAACAACTCTATCGCCTTTTCCTCGTATAGTTATATGCGAGGGCCTCTCATAGAGAGCGCTGTTAGCAACCTTTTCCACATAGACGATAAAGTTGTGAGTGTTTTGCACATGGCTGTTGTCATCACCACGTGACGAGTCAACTCAGCTTGACTCTCTACACTCCGACAAGCTTTGCACATACGCCTTTAGTTCAGTATGTGTCTTTAATCTGACTCCGGTGCCTCAAGCCGGAAAAATTGTCAGATTATGATCATTATCGGTTAGTCATCCCGATGCAAGATCATATCGTACTGTCTTTGTCTACCTCCAGATTCCGAAGAACAGGAGGAGACTCTCCCAGACCTACATATCTGGGAGAATGTTCAGAGGGCGAGAAGCTGTGGATTACTCTCCCCTAAGAACTGACTAAACTTTACCCTCGTCCAAGGTAAGTTTATTTTAGCTAGCCTTCTATGTAAAGGATCTGAGGCTAAGCTGTGTTTTTTCGAGCCTTTGGCTCGGAGCAAGTTCAGTGGGCGCCCCGAGTAGCTCAACTCTTTCCCACTGAACAGCGCAACGCTCTGTCACTCGCTGGGATTTTTGCGTGTCGGTTCTAACCACGCGACTTGTGGACCTTTTTAGGCCTTTCTCATTCACAAGTCTATAGCTGGGCTTCTATAACCCAGCTTCTGAGATCTAGATAGCTGCAGTTCTGCTAGGCTGCTTTTGCTAACTAGTCTCCCTTTAAGCAGTCCCTTGCCATGACTGCTGAACTATGTATCCACACAAGTAGTTTTTGAGCTCGATACATAATTCGAGATTGGTTGCCAAGCAATCTCTAGCGACAGAGCGTCATGCGCACTACAGACATGGCCTCTACCAGCAGCCATGCCCGAAGGAATCAATCACTGATCCTTCCGCAGGTTCCCCTACGGAAACCTTGTTACGACTTTTACTTCCTCTAGACAATTAAGCTCGATCCGCTTCATCCCGTTGCCGGAGACCGAAGTCCCAACAGTAGGAATTTGCAATTCTTGCTTAACTATCCAATCAGTAGTAGCGACGGGCGGTGTGTACAAAGGGCAGGGACGTAATCCCTATGAGTTGTTGACTCATAAGTACCAGGAATTCCTGGTTCACGTCTGCAAGTTACAACAGACGATCCCCTTGAAGCGCTGTACTTTTCTCTGATTGCCCAGTCCATTTCGGACCAAGGGCTGAGTACTCAATCTAAAAGTACACAGTGTAGCGCGCGTGCAGTCCAGAACATCTAAGGGCATCACAGACCTGTTATAGCCTCACTTCATCTGCGGTATTTAATTCCGCATAGTTCCTCTAAGAAGTGTTTGAATTCACATATAGTGAATTTCATTATTTAGATGGAGAAGATCTCGTTCGTTATCGGAATTAACCAGACAGATCACTCCACTAACTAAGAACGGCCATGCACCACCGCCCATATAATCATGAAAGATATTCAATCTGTCAATCCTTAAGATGTCTGGACCGGGTGAGTTTTCCCGTGTTGAGTCAAATTAAGCCGCAGGCTCCACTCCTGGTGGTGCCCTTCCGTCAATTCCTTTAAGTTTCGATTTTGCAACCATACTTCCCCCGGAACCAATAAACTTTGGTTTCCCGGTTAATCTCTTGCCAAGTCAAGATCGACTTTGACAAATTGTAGGTTGGTATAGTTTATGGTCAGAATTACGAGGGTATCTAATCCTCTTCAATACTCTGACTTTCGTTCTTGATTAATGAAAACATTCTTGGCAAATGCTTTCGCAGTAGTTTGTCTTGCCACGATCCAAGAATTTCACCTCTAACGTAGCAATACAAATGCCCCCGTCTGTTCCTTTCAATCATTACCGCACTCAGCCAACCGGCATCAATCGAGTAGCGGGTCATTCTCCATTATTCCATGCTTTATTATTCGATCCCAAAGGATGCTTTGAACACTCTAATTTTCTCAGGGTGAAAACACCGTTTCCACAGTTCGTCACATTTAAGTGCAAACTATTTCTTCGATGCGAAGGATGAGCGGAACGAGTCAACAGATTTAACTGAAGACCATGTTGCCGTTCTACTCAAACAGATCCAACTATGAGCTTTTTAAACGCAGCAACTATTGCATACGCTTGTAGAGGCTGGTATTACCGCGGCTGCTGGCACCAGACTTGCCCTCTACTCGTTCATCAATGGAGCTTTTAAGTCCATTCCATTCTGATTACAAACCATAAAGGTTCATATCATTATTTCTAGTCACTACCTCCTCGTGCGGAGAGTGGGTAATTTGCGTGCCTGCTGCCTTCCTTGGATGTGGTAGCCGTTTCTAAGGCTCCCTCTCCGGAATCGAACCCTGATTCCCCGTTACCCGTCACAACCATGGTAGTCCGTTACACTACCATCATAGGTTGATAGGTCAGAAATTCGGAAGTTCCGTCCCCAAGCCGAAGCTATCTGGGATCTTTCAGTTACTAGGACTCATCACGGGATGTGTCTGTACTTAGCAAATCACCCGGTGTAGTCTTGTAAAAGTCTCCGACAGTGTCGGACAATCAGCATGCATTAGCTGCAGGGTTACCGCAGTTATTCATTTAGCTTGCAAATCAACTAATAGATAGTAACTGATTTAATGAGCCATTCGCGGTTCCACTTTTTCAAGCTTCGCTTGCACATGCATGGCTTAGTCTTTCAGACAAGCATATGGCAACTGACAGGATCAATCAGTTTAATTGTACTTTGAACAATCTTTCGATTTGTTCGAATTTAGAAAGACATAGCCTTGCGGCCTCGTCAATCTTGCTTTGAGCTTTTTAAATCACGAAGAGTTTCAATGCATGCTTTGGCATGGCTACTAGTTACTACACAGTACTCTACACACTTAGAGTTACCCACGATTACACATTTCACATGCTGATGTTTCGGCTCGCGCGTACTAGAAACAGCATAATACTATGTGTACTGGTAGATAGCGCTCTGTGAGCATTTCCCATGAGCAGGTTTTGCCCTCCAAATCTCTGTTCTACTGTTACCAATACCGGCTAACAACTGTATCATACTAGGGAGAATTGACTCATGATTTAAAAACCAGATGTTCACATGTCGATGTTTCGGCTCTCGCCTACTAGAAACAACATAATACTAGTCTGTTAAAAATCTCAATCACGCCGCCTCTTCAGATACAGAAGTTTTACCTTTTATTGGTTAGAGAACAGCTTTCCAGCTGTCGACATGGTTACTAGTAACAACACCGTACTCAACACAAAAACTTTTCAACTTCACAACTTTCACATGCTGATGTTTCTGCTTTCGCATACTAGAAACAGCATAATACTTATTGTTTTGTCAAGTAATTTGTGTGTCTTTCCCATGTGAAGTTTCACCGGTCAACAATGTTTCCCTGACCAATTACGGCTACTAGTAGCTGTATAATACTAGGGAAAATGATTGAGGATTTAATATCAGATTTTCACATGTTGATGTTTCGGCTTTCGCCTACTAGAAACAACATAATACTAGTCTGCTAAGAAATCTCGCTCAAATTGCCTTTTCACATACAGAAGTTTCACCTTCTATTGGTTAGAGAACAGTTCTCAGCTGTCGACATGGTTACTAGTAACAACATCGTACTCAACACAAAAATTCTTCAACTTCACAACTTTCACATGCTGATGTTTCTGCTTTCGCGTACTAGAAACAGCATAATACTTATTGCTTTGTCAAGAAGTGTGTGTGTCTTTCCCATGCGAAAGTTTCACCGGTCAGCAATAATTGCCGTGTCCAATTAAGGTTACTCATAGCTGTATAATACTAGGGAAAATGATTGAGGATTTAATATCAGATTTTCACATGTTGATGTTTCGGCTTTCGCCTACTAGAAACAACATAATACTAGTCTGCTAATAAATCTCGCTCAAATTGCCTTTTCACATACAGAAGTTTCACCTCTTCTTGGTCACTGTACAGATGATGCTGTCTGTTCTTTATTTGGTTCTGCTTATTATAAGGAGGGGCATCACTCCTTCCTCCTTGGTTTGCATGCATTAAGCCTGCTTTGTGAAAAGCGTATCTTTCTAGCTTTTCTTCGCCTTACTCGAGTAGGACGATACAATCCAGACATTAGTCAGTCTTGGTGTAAAGTCACTGAGTATTATTCGGTTCTGCTTTATTCAGCAATATGCTGTATAATTGTTGTAATTTGCGAACATATTTGTTCTCAGTTCCGAACTACTAGCGACGACAGATTACCAGCGGTCATGAGCCATCAAGGTAGTTCTTTGGTGCATCAAGTAGAGAGGTGCCATCAAACAACACTTCCCTAATAATGCTACACACATAGAATTTGCTACAGTGCAGCTTTTTACTTTGCAAAATTTGCGCACAAATTTTGCATAGAATAAATGTTTTATCAAGATTTTTAGATCCCCTCCCTTGAGAGAACGTTACTCCTTTAAGTGAACACCCCGCGGCGTCCTGTTGTTATTGCTTATAACCATTTCGCAAGCCGGAGGCATAATGCACTACGCAAGCCGCTACTTTGGCACAGAGGCACCTAGTTTTACACCCGGGACTTCAGGTGGCCCAGTTTTACACCCAGTACAGCGGTGCCAGTTGGTAACCCGGTGGATCCTCGGAGACCAGACATGATCATAGATCAAACCCGATGTATGCTACTCCTGAACGTATAGTATCTCCACTGTGCAATGAAATTATCGTTCGTTTCGGGCCTTCCTATACGTTCAGCAGACAATCGCTAGGAATTCACCTCGTGACCCGTGGTGACCACACTGGATTTCAAGTTTATTGATTTGGACAGACCTGTCATTTATTTTGCTTTTCAGCTTCAGTTCTGCTCGATCTAGCTTGCCTAAGGCTTGATCTCGCTTTGCTCACCCCTGTAGGAGCCTCTACTAGTACCACTCGGAGTAATGGGGAATCCACCAGACCTAATCGATGAATGCCATCAAACAACAAACATCATACCCGGCTTCATCAGGCATATTTTATTACTTCCGAGAGGTACTTTAGTATCAGATCTTTCTCCATGCCTCTTATGAGGACCCGTCAGACCTTTCGGTTTATCGTTTAGCTTCAGTCCTGCTCGATCTAGCTTTCCCAAGGCTCGATCTAGCTCTATTCGCCCCACTAGAGGGCTCTCTAAGACCCCTCGGTCTTAGTGTTAGCTCCGGTACTGCTCGGTCGTGCTTGCTGAAGGCCCGACCCAGCTTTAGTTAGATTCTCGTACTTTCTCTTGGCCTCTCTAGGAGGACCAGACAGACCTCTCGGTCTATCGTTTAGCTTCAGTCCTGCTCGATCTAGCTTGCCCAAGGCTTGATCAAGCTCTATTCGCCCCGCTAGAGGGCTCTCTAAGACCCCTCGGTCTTAGTGTTATCTTCTGTAATGCCTAACCAAGCTTACTACAGGCCTTGGTCAGGTCTTTATCGGTCACCGATTAGTAACAGACCAATCATAGGGCCTTCCACCCTATCCGGGTTGAGGTCTTTAGTCCAGCCATATTTTGACAAGACACCTCTCCCTAATAATGCCCCACACATAGAATTACTGTCCATGCAGTATTTAACTTGTGTTTTTTTCTAAAATTTGATTTTCACTTTTTGGAGGTTCATTTGCTCCTCTGACACTCTTTCAGCTTCAATCTTACTCGATCTAGCTTTCCCAAGGCTCGATCTAGCTCTATTCGCCCCACTAGAGGGCTCTCTAAGACACTTCGGTCTTAGTGTTAGCTCCGGTCTTGCTCAATCGTGCTTGCTGAAGGCGCGATCAAGCTTTAGTTAGCTTCTCGTACTTCCTCTTGGCCTCTCTAGGAGGACCAGACAGACCTCTCGGTCTATCGTTTAGCTTCAGTCCTGCTCGATCTAGCTTTCCCAAGGCTCGATCTAGCTCTATTCGCCCTGCTAGAGGGCTCTCTAAGACCCCTCGGTCTTAGTGTTAGCTCCGGTACAGCTCGGTCGTGCTTGCTGAAGGCCCGATCAAGCTTTAGTTAGATTCTCGTACTTTCTCTTGGCCTCTCTAGGAGGACCAGACAGACCTCTCGGTCTATCGTTTAGCTTCAGTCCTGCTTGATCTAGCTTTCCCAAGGCTCGATCTAGCTCTATTCGCCCTGCTAGAGGGCTCTCTAAGACCCCTCGGTCTTAGTGTTAGCTCCGGTACAGCTCGGTCGTGCTTGCTGAAGGCCCGATCAAGCTTTAGTTAGCTTCTCGTACTTTCTCTTGGCCTCTCTAGGAGGACCAGACAGACCTCTCGGTCTATCGTTTAGCTTCAGTCCTGCTCGATCTAGCTTTCCCAAGGCTCGATCTAGATCTATTCGCCCTGCTAGAGGGCTCTCTAAGACCCCTCGGTCTTAGTGTTAGCTCCGGTACAGCTCGGTCGTGCTTGCTGAAGGCCTGATCAAGCTTTAGTTAGCTTCTCGTACTTTCTCTTGGCCTCTCTAGGAGGACCAGACAGACCTTTCGGTCTCTTGCTTAGCTTCAGTCCTGCTCGATCTAGCTTTCCCAAGGCTCGATCTAGCTCTATTCGCCCCGCTAGAGGGCTCTCTAAGACCCCTCGGTCTTAGTGTTAACTCCTGTAATGCCTAACCAAGCTTACTACAGGCCTTGGTCAGGTCTTTATCGGTCACCGATTAGTAACAGACCGATCATGGGGCCTTCCACCCTATCCGGGTTGAGGTCTTTAGTCCAGCCATATTTTGACAAGACACCTCCCCCTAATAATGCCCCACACATAGAAATACTGTCCATGCAGTATTTAACTTGTGTTTTTTCTAAAATTTGATTTTCACTTTTTGGAGGTTCATTTGCTCCTCTGACACTCTTTCAGCTTCAATCTTACTCGATCTAGCTTTCCCAAGGCTCGATCTAGCTCTATTCGCCCCACCAGAGGGCTCTCTAAGACACTTCGGTCTTAGTGTTAGCTCCGGTCTTGCTCAATCGTGCTTGCTGAAGGCGCGATCAAGCTTTAGTTAGCTTCTCGTACTTTCTCTTGGCCTCTCTAGGAGGACCAGACAGACCTCTCGGTCTATCGTTTAGCTTCAGTCCTGCTCGATCTAGCTTTCCCAAGGCTCGATCTAGCTCTATTCGCCCCGCTAGAGGGCTCTCTAAGACCCCTCGGTCTTAGTGTTAGCTCCGGTACAGCTCGGTCGTGCTTGCTGAAGGCCCGATCAAGCTTTAGTTGGCTTCTCGTACTTTCTCTTGGCCTCTCTAGGAGGACCAGACAGACCTCTCGGTCTCTTGCTTAGCTTCAGTCCTGCTCGATCTAGCTTGCCCAAGGCTTGATCAAGCTCTATTCGCCCCGCTAGAGGGCTCTCTAAGACCCCTCGGTCTTAGTGTTAGCTCCGGTACAGCTCGGTCGTGCTTGCTGAAGGCCCGATCAAGCTTTAGTTAGCTTCTCGTTTTTTCTCTTGGCCTCTCTAGGAGGACCAGACAGACCTCTCGGTCTATCGTTTAGCTTCAGTCCTGCTCGATCTAGCTTTCCCAAGGCTCGATCTAGCTCTATTCGCCCCGCTAGAGGGCTCTCTAAGACCCCTCGGTCTTAGTGTTAGCTCCGGTACAGCTCGGTCGTGCTTGCTGAAGGCCCGATCAAGCTTTAGTTGGCTTCTCGTACTTTCTCTTGGCCTCTCTAGGAGGACCAGACAGACCTCTCGGTCTATCCTTTAGCTTCAGTCCTGCTCGATCTAGCTTTCCCAAGGCTCGATCTAGCTCTATTCGCCCCGCT
>NW_027451249.1:0-12905 GCF_964194025.1 Convolutriloba macropyga | reverse complement strand
AGCTAGCTTGAGTTAGCTTGAACTAGCTTTAGCTACCTTGAGTTAGCTTGAGTTAGCTCGGGTTAGCTTGAGTTAGCTTGAGTTAGCTTGAGTTAGCTTTAGCTAGCTTGAGTTAGCTTGAGTTAGCTTGAGTTAGCTTGAGTTAGCTTGAATTAGCTTGAGTTAGCTTGAGTTAGCTTTAGCTAGCTTGGGTTAGCTTGAGCTAGCTTGAGTTAGCTCGGGTTAGCTTGAGTTAGCTTGAGTTAGCTTTAGCTAGCTTGAGTTAGCTTGAGTTAGCTTGAGTTAGCTTGAGTTAGCTTTAGCTAGCTTGAGTTAGCTTGAACTAGCTTGAGTTAGCTTGAGCTAGCTTGAGTTAGCTTGAGTTAGCTTGAGTTAGCTTTAGCTAGCTTGAGTTAGCTTGAACTAGCTTTAGTTAGCTTGAGTTAGCTTGAGTTAGCTTGAGTTAGCTTGAGTTAGCTTGTCTTAGCTTTAGCTAGCTTGAGTTAGCTTGAACTAGCTTTAGCTACCTTGAGTTAGCTTGAGTTAGCTCGGGTTAGCTTGAGTTAGCTTGAGTTAGCTTGAGTTAGCTTTAGCTAGCTTGAGTTAGCTTGAGTTAGCTTGAGTTAGCTCGAGTTAGCTTGAGTTAGCTTGAGTTAGCTTGTCTTAGCTTTAGCTAGCTTGAGTTAGCTTGAACTAGCTTTAGCTACCTTGAGTTAGCTTGAGTTAGCTCGGGTTAGCTTGAGTTAGCTTGAGTTAGCTTGAGTTAGCTTTAGCTAGCTTGAGTTAGCTTGAGTTAGCTTGAGTTAGCTTGAGTTAGCTTGAATTAGCTTGAGTTAGCTTGAGTTAGCTTTAGCTAGCTTGGGTTAGCTTGAGCTAGCTTGAGTTAGCTCGGGTTAGCTTGAGTTAGCTTGAGTTAGCTTTAGCTAGCTTGAGTTAGCTTGAGTTAGCTTGAGTTAGCTTGAGTTAGCTTTAGCTAGCTTGAGTTAGCTTGAACTAGCTTGAGTTAGCTTGAGCTAGCTTGAGTTAGCTTGAGTTAGCTTGAGTTAGCTTTAGCTAGCTTGAGTTAGCTTGAACTAGCTTGAGTTAGCTTGAGTTAGCTTGAGTTAGCTTGAGTTAGCTTGAGTTAGCTTGTCTTAGCTTTAGCTAGCTTGAGTTAGCTTGAACTAGCTTTAGCTACCTTGAGTTAGCTTGAGTTAGCTCGGGTTAGCTTGAGTTAGCTTGAGTTAGCTTGAGTTAGCTTTAGCTAGCTTGAGTTAGCTTGAGTTAGCTTGAGTTAGCTTGAACTAGCTTGAGTTAGCTTGAGTTAGCTTGAGTTAGCTTGAGTTAGCTTGAGTTAGCTTGTCTTAGCTTTAGCTAGCTTGAGTTAGCTTGAACTAGCTTTAGCTACCTTCAGTTAGCTTGAGTTAGCTCGGGTTAGCTTGAGTTAGCTTGAGTTAGCTTGAGTTAGCTTTAGCTAGCTTGAGTTAGCTTGAGTTAGCTTGAGTTAGCTTGAGTTAGCTTGAATTAGCTTGAGTTAGCTTGAGTTAGCTTTAGCTAGCTTGGGTTAGCTTGAGCTAGCTTGAGTTAGCTCGGGTTAGCTTGAGTTAGCTTGAGTTAGCTTTAGCTAGCTTGAGTTAGCTTGAGTTAGCTTGAGTTAGCTTGAGTTAGCTTTAGCTAGCTTGAGTTAGCTTGAGCTAGCTGAGTTAGCTTGAGTTAGCTAGCTTGAGCTTGAGCTAGCTAGCTAGCTTGAGCTTGAGCTAGCTAGCTCGCTTGAGCTTGAGCTTGAGCTAGCTAGCTTGAGCTTGAGCTAGCTAGCTAGCTTGAGCTTGAGCTTGAGCTAGCTGGCTTGAGCTTGAGCTAGCTAGCTTGAGCTTGAGCTAGCTAGCTAGCTAGCTTGAGCTTGAGCTTGAGCTAGCTAGCTAGCTTGAGCTAGCTATCTAGCTTGAGCTTGAGCTAGCTAGCTAGCTTGAGCTTGAGCTTGAGCTTGAGCTAGCTGGCTTGAGCTTGAGCTAGCTAGCTTGAGCTTGAGCTAGCTAGCTAGCTTGAGCTTGAGCTTGAGCTAGCTGGCTTGAGCTTGAGCTAGCTAGCTTGAGCTTGAGCTAGCTAGCTAGCTTGAGCTTGAGCTTGAGCTAGCTAGCTAGCTAGCTTGAGCTTGAGCTTGAGCTTGAGCTAGCTAGCTTGAGCTTGAGCTAGCTAGCTAGCTTGAGCTTGAGCTTGAGCTAGCTAGCTTGAGCTTGAGCTTGAGCTAGCTAGCTTGAGCTTGAGCTTGAGCTAGCTAGCTTGAGCTTGAGCTTGAGCTAGCTAGCTTGAGCTTGAGCTTGAGCTAGCTAGCTAGCTAGCTTGAGCTTGAGCTAGCTAGCTTGAGCTTGAGCTAGCTAGCTAGCTTGAGATTGAGCTTGAGCTAGCTGGCTTGAGCTTGAGCTAGCTAGCTTGAGCTTGAGCTAGCTAGCTTGAGCTTGAGCTAGCTAGCTAGCTTGAACTTGAGCTAGCTAGCTAGCTTGAGCTTGAGCTTGAGCTAGCTAGCTAGCTTGAGCTTGAGCTTGAGCTAGCTGGCTTGAGCTTGAGCTAGCTAGCTTGAGCTTGAGCTAGCTAGCTTGAGCTTGAGCTAGCTAGCTAGCTTGAACTTGAGCTAGCTAGCTAGCTTGAGCTTGAGCTAGCTAGCTAGCTTGAGCTTGAGCTAGCTAGCTAGCTTGAGCTTGAGCTTGAGCTAGCTAGCTTGAGCTTGAGCTTGAGCTAGCTAGCTAGCTTGAGCTTGAGCTAGCTAGCTTGAGCTTGAGCTAGCTAGCTTGAGCTTGAGCTAGCTAGCTAGCTTGAGCTTGAGCTAGCTAGCTAGCTTGAACTTGAGCTAGCTAGCTAGCTTGAGCTTGAGCTAGCTAGCTAGCTTGAGCTAGCTAGCTAGCTTGAGCTTGAGCTTGAGCTAGCTAGCTTGAGCTTGAGCTAGCTAGCTAGCTTGAGCTTGAGCTAGCTAGCTAGCTTGAGCTTGAGCTAGCTAGCTAGCTTGAGCTTGAGCTTGAGCTAGCTAGCTTGAGCTTGAGCTTGAGCTAGCTAGCTAGCTTGAGCTTGAGCTAGCTAGCTTGAGCTTGAGCTAGCTAGCTTGAGCTTGAGCTAGCTAGCAAGCTTGTGCTTGAGCTAGCTAGCTAGCTTGAGCTTGAGCTTGAGCTAGCTAGCTTGAGCTTGAGCTAGCTAGCTTGAGCTTGAGCTAGCTAGCTTGAGCTTGAGCTAGCTAGCAAGCTTGTGCTTGAGCTAGCTAGCTAGCTTGAGCTTGAGCTTGAGCTAGCTGGCTTGAGCTTGAGCTAGCTAGCTTGAGCTTGAGCTAGCTAGCTTGAGCTTGACCTAGCTAGCTAGCTTGAACTTGAGCTAGCTAGCTAGCTTGAGCTTGAGCTAGCTAGCTAGCTTGAGCTTGAGCTAGCTAGCTAGCTTGAGCTTGAGCTTGAGCTAGCTAGCTTGAGCTTGAGCTTGAGCTAGCTAGCTAGCTTGAGCTTGAGCTAGCTAGCTTGAGCTTGAGCTAGCTAGCTTGAGCTTGAGCTAGCTAGCTAGCTTGAGCTTGAGCTAGCTAGCTAGCTTGAACTTGAGCTAGCTAGCTAGCTTGAGTTTGAGCTAGCTAGCTTGAGCTTGAGCTAGCTAGCTTGAGCTTGAGCTAGCTAGCTAGCTTGAACTTGAGCTAGCTAGCTAGCTTGAGCTTGAGCTAGCTAGCTAGCTTGAGCTTGAGCTAGCTAGCTAGCTTGAGCTTGAGCTTGAGCTAGCTAGCTTGAGCTTGAGCTTGAGCTAGCTAGCTAGCTTGAGCTTGAGCTAGCTAGCTTGAGCTTGAGCTAGCTAGCTTGAGCTTGAGCTAGCTAGCTAGCTTGAGCTTGAGCTAGCTAGCTAGCTTGAACTTGAGCTAGCTAGCTAGCTTGAGCTTGAGCTAGCTAGCTTGAGCTTGAGCTAGCTAGCTAGCTTGAGCTTGAGCTTGAGCTAGCTAGCTAGCTAGCTTGAGCTTGAGCTTGAGCTTGAGCTAGCTAGCTTGAGCTTGAGCTAGCTAGCTAGCTTGAGCTTGGGCTTGAGCTAGCTAGCTTGAGCTTGAGCTTGAGCTAGCTAGCTTGAGCTTGAGCTTGAGCTAGCTAGCTTGAGCTTGAGCTTGAGCTAGCTAGCTTGAGCTTGAGCTTGAGCTAGCTAGCTAGCTAGCTTGAGCTTGAGCTAGCTAGCTTGAGCTTGAGCTAGCTAGCTAGCTTGAGCTTGAGCTTGAGCTAGCTGGCTTGAGCTTGAGCTAGCTAGCTTGAGCTTGAGCTAGCTAGCTTGAGCTTGAGCTAGCTAGCTAGCTTGAACTTGAGCTAGCTAGCTAGCTTGAGCTTGAGCTTGAGCTTGAGCTAGCTAGCTAGCTTGAGCTTGAGCTTGAGCTAGCTGGCTTGAGCTTGAGCTAGCTAGCTTGAGCTTGAGCTAGCTAGCTTGAGCTTGAGCTAGCTAGCTAGCTTGAACTTGAGCTAGCTAGCTAGCTTGAGCTTGAGCTAGCTAGCTAGCTTGAGCTTGAGCTAGCTAGCTAGCTTGAGCTTGAGCTTGAGCTAGCTAGCTTGAGCTTGAGCTTGAGCTAGCTAGCTAGCTTGAGCTTGAGCTAGCTAGCTTGAGCTTGAGCTAGATAGCTTGAGCTTGAGCTAGCTAGCTAGCTTGAGCTTGAGCTAGCTAGCTAGCTTGAACTTGAGCTAGCTAGCTAGCTTGAGCTTGAGCTAGCTAGCTAGCTTGAGCTAGCTAGCTAGCTTGAGCTTGAGCTTGAGCTAGCTAGCTTGAGCTTGAGCTAGCTAGCTAGCTTGAGCTTGAGCTAGCTAGCTAGCTTGAGCTTGAGCTAGCTAGCTAGCTTGAGCTTGAGCTTGAGCTAGCTAGCTTGAGCTTGAGCTTGAGCTAGCTAGCTAGCTTGAGCTTGAGCTAGCTAGCTTGAGCTTGAGCTAGCTAGCTTGAGCTTGAGCTAGCTAGCAAGCTTGTGCTTGAGCTAGCTAGCTAGCTTGAGCTTGAGCTTGAGCTAGCTAGCTTGAGCTTGAGCTAGCTAGCTTGAGCTTGAGCTAGCTAGCTTGAGCTTGAGCTAGCTAGCAAGCTTGTGCTTGAGCTAGCTAGCTAGCTTGAGCTTGAGCTTGAGCTAGCTGGCTTGAGCTTGAGCTAGCTAGCTTGAGCTTGAGCTAGCTAGCTTGAGCTTGAGCTAGCTAGCTAGCTTGAACTTGAGCTAGCTAGCTAGCTTGAGCTTGAGCTAGCTAGCTAGCTTGAGCTTGAGCTAGCTAGCTAGCTTGAGCTTGAGCTTGAGCTAGCTAGCTTGAGCTTGAGCTTGAGCTAGCTAGCTAGCTTGAGCTTGAGCTAGCTAGCTTGAGCTTGAGCTAGCTAGCTTGAGCTTGAGCTAGCTAGCTAGCTTGAGCTTGAGCTAGCTAGCTAGCTTGAACTTGAGCTAGCTAGCTAGCTTGAGTTTGAGCTAGCTAGCTTGAGCTTGAGCTAGCTAGCTTGAGCTTGAGCTAGCTAGCTAGCTTGAACTTGAGCTAGCTAGCTAGCTTGAGCTTGAGCTAGCTAGCTAGCTTGAGCTTGAGCTAGCTAGCTAGCTTGAGCTTGAGCTTGAGCTAGCTAGCTTGAGCTTGAGCTTGAGCTAGCTAGCTAGCTTGAGCTTGAGCTAGCTAGCTTGAGCTTGAGCTAGCTAGCTTGAGCTTGAGCTAGCTAGCTAGCTTGAGCTTGAGCTAGCTAGCTAGCTTGAACTTGAGCTAGCTAGCTAGCTTGAGCTTGAGCTAGCTAGCTAGCTTGAGCTAGCTAGCTAGCTTGAGCTTGAGCTTGAGCTTGAGCTAGCTAGCTTGAGCTTGAGCTAGCTAGCTAGCTTGAGCTTGAGCTAGCTAGCTAGCTTGAGCTTGAGCTAGCTAGCTAGCTTGAGCTTGAGCTTGAGCTAGCTAGCTTGAGCTTGAGCTAGCTAGCTAGCTTGAGCTTGAGCTAGCTAGCTAGCTTGAGCTTGAGCTTGAGCTAGCTAGCTTGAGCTTGAGCTTGAGCTAGCTAGCTAGCTTGAGCTTGAGCTAGCTAGCTTGAGCTTGAGCTAGCTAGCTTGAGCTTGAGCTAGCTAGCTAGCTTGTGCTTGAGCTAGCTAGCTAGCTTGAGCTTGAGCTTGAGCTAGCTGGCTTGAGCTTGAGCTAGCTAGCTTGAGCTTGAGCTAGCTAGCTTGAGCTTGAGCTAGCTAGCTAGCTTGAACTTGAGCTAGCTAGCTAGCTTGAGCTTGAGCTAGCTAGCTAGCTTGAGCTTGAGCTAGCTAGCTAGCTTGAGCTTGAGCTTGAGCTAGCTAGCTTGAGCTTGAGCTTGAGCTAGCTAGCTAGCTTGAGCTTGAGCTAGCTAGCTTGAGCTTGAGCTAGCTAGCTTGAGCTTGAGCTAGCTAGCTAGCTTGAGCTTGAGCTAGCTAGCTAGCTTGAACTTGAGCTAGCTAGCTAGCTTGAGCTTGAGCTAGCTAGCTAGCTTGAGCTAGCTAGCTAGCTTGAGCTTGAGCTTGAGCTAGCTAGCTTGAGCTTGAGCTAGCTAGCTAGCTTGAGCTTGAGCTAGCTAGCTAGCTTGAGCTTGAGCCAGCTAGCTAGCTTGAGCTTGAGCTTGAGCTAGCTAGCTTGAGCTTGAGCTTGAGCTAGCTAGCTAGCTTGAGCTTGAGCTAGCTAGCTTGAGCTTGAGCTAGCTAGCTTGAGCTTGAGCTAGCTAGCAAGCTTGTGCTTGAGCTAGCTAGCTAGCTTGAGCTTGAGCTTGAGCTAGCTAGCTTGAGCTTGAGCTAGCTAGCTTGAGCTTGAGCTAGCTAGCTTGAGCTTGAGCTAGCTAGCAAGCTTGTGCTTGAGCTAGCTAGCTAGCTTGAGCTTGAGCTTGAGCTAGCTGGCTTGAGCTTGAGCTAGCTAGCTTGAGCTTGAGCTAGCTAGCTTGAGCTTGAGCTAGCTAGCTAGCTTGAACTTGAGCTAGCTAGCTAGCTTGAGCTTGAGCTAGCTAGCTAGCTTGAGCTTGAGCTAGCTAGCTAGCTTGAGCTTGAGCTTGAGCTAGCTAGCTTGAGCTTGAGCTTGAGCTAGCTAGCTAGCTGGAGCTTGAGCTAGCTAGCTTGAGCTTGAGCTAGCTAGCTTGAGCTTGAGCTAGCTAGCTAGCTTGAGCTTGAGCTAGCTAGCTAGCTTGAACTTGAGCTAGCTAGCTAGCTTGAGTTTGAGCTAGCTAGCTTGAGCTTGAGCTAGCTAGCTTGAGCTTGAGCTAGCTAGCTAGCTTGAACTTGAGCTAGCTAGCTAGCTTGAGCTTGAGCTAGCTAGCTAGCTTGAGCTTGAGCTAGCTAGCTAGCTTGAGCTTGAGCTTGAGCTAGCTAGCTTGAGCTTGAGCTTGAGCTAGCTAGCTAGCTTGAGCTTGAGCTAGCTAGCTTGAGCTTGAGCTAGCTAGCTTGAGCTTGAGCTAGCTAGCTAGCTTGAGCTTGAGCTAGCTAGCTAGCTTGAACTTGAGCTAGCTAGCTAGCTTGAGCTTGAGCTAGCTAGCTAGCTTGAGCTAGCTAGCTAGCTTGAGCTTGAGCTTGAGCTTGAGCTAGCTAGCTTGAGCTTGAGCTAGCTAGCTAGCTTGAGCTTGAGCTAGCTAGCCAGCTTGAGCTTGAGCTAGCTAGCTAGCTTGAGCTTGAGCTTGAGCTAGCTAGCTTGAGCTTGAGCTTGAGCTAGCTAGCTAGCTTGAGCTTGAGCTAGCTAGCTAGCTTGAGCTTGAGCTTGAGCTAGCTAGCTTGAGCTTGAGCTTGAGCTAGCTAGCTAGCTTGAGCTTGGGCTAGCTAGCTTGAGCTTGAGCTAGCTAGCTTGAGATTGAGCTAGCTAGCTAGCTTGTGCTTGAGCTAGCTAGCTAGCTTGAGCTTGAGCTTGAGCTAGCTGGCTTGAGCTTGAGCTAGCTAGCTTGAGCTTGAGCTAGCTAGCTTGAGCTTGAGCTAGCTAGCTAGCTTGAACTTGAGCTAGCTAGCTAGCTTGAGCTTGAGCTTGAGCTAGCTAGCTAGCTTGAGCTTGAGCTAGCTAGCTAGCTTGAGCTTGAGCTTGAGCTAGCTAGCTTGAGCTTGAGCTTGAGCTAGCTAGCTAGCTTGAGCTTGAGCTAGCTAGCTTGAGCTTGAGCTAGCTAGCTTGAGCTTGAGCTAGCTAGCTAGCTTGAGCTTGAGCTAGCTAGCTAGCTTGAACTTGAGCTAGCTAGCTAGCTTGAGCTTGAGCTAGCTAGCTAGCTTGAGCTAGCTAGCTAGCTTGAGCTTGAGCTTGAGCTTGAGCTAGCTAGCTTGAGCTTGAGCTAGCTAGCTAGCTTGAGCTTGAGCTAGCTAGCTAGCTTGAGCTTGAGCTAGCTAGCTAGCTTGAGCTTGAGCTAGCTAGCTGAGCTAGCTAGCTTGAGCTTGAGCTAGCTGGCTTGAGCTTGAGCTAGATAGCTTGAGCTTGAGCTAGCTAGCTAGCCTTGAGCTAGCTAGCTAGAGCTCGACCTATGAAAAGCTTCGCAAACACTTATTTCTTATAATAATTGCAAAATTAAAAAATTTCACAAGTGAAAAGCTGCATATAGCTAGCTTGAGCTAGCTAGCTAGAGCTCGACCTATGAAAAGCTGCGCAAACACTTATTCTATAATAATTGCGAAAATTAAAAATTTCACAAGTGAAAAGCTGCATAAACAGTAATTCTATGTGTGGGGCATTATTAGGGGGAGGTGTCTTGTCAAAATATGGCTGGACTAAAGACCTCAACCCAGATAGGGTGGAAGGCCCTATGATCGGTCTGTTACTAATCGGTGACCGATAAAGACCTGACCAAGGCCTGTAGTAAGCTTGGTTAGGCATTACAGGAGATAACACTAAGACCGAGGGGTCTTAGAGAGCCCTCTAGCGGGGCGAATAGAGCTAGATCGAGCCTTGGGAAAGCTAGATCGAGCAGGACTGAAGCTAAAGGATAGACCGAGAGGTCTGTCTGGTCCTCCTAGAGAGGCCAAGAGAAAGTACGAGAAGCCAACTAAAGCTTGATCGGGCCTTCAGCAAGCACGACCGAGCTGTACCGGAGCTAACACTAAGACCGAGGGGTCTTAGAGAGCCCTCTAGCGGGGCGAATAGAGCTAGATCGAGCCTTGGGAAAGCTAGATCGAGCAGGACTGAAGCTAAACGATAGACCGAGAGGTCTGTCTGGTCCTCCTAGAGAGGCCAAGAGAAAAAACGAGAAGCTAACTAAAGCTTGATCGGGCCTTCAGCAAGCACGACCGAGCTGTACCGGAGCTAACACTAAGACCGAGGGGTCTTAGAGAGCCCTCTAGCGGGGCGAATAGAGCTTGATCAAGCCTTGGGCAAGCTAGATCGAGCAGGACTGAAGCTAAGCAAGAGACCGAGAGGTCTGTCTGGTCCTCCTAGAGAGGCCAAGAGAAAGTACGAGAAGCCAACTAAAGCTTGATCGGGCCTTCAGCAAGCACGACCGAGCTGTACCGGAGCTAACACTAAGACCGAGGGGTCTTAGAGAGCCCTCTAGCGGGGCGAATAGAGCTAGATCGAGCCTTGGGAAAGCTAGATCGAGCAGGACTGAAGCTAAACGATAGACCGAGAGGTCTGTCTGGTCCTCCTAGAGAGGCCAAGAGAAAGTACGAGAAGCTAACTAAAGCTTGATCGCGCCTTCAGCAAGCACGATTGAGCAAGACCGGAGCTAACACTAAGGACCGAAGTGTCCTTAGAGAGCCCTCTGGTGGGGCGAATAGAGCTAGATCGAGCCTTGGGAAAGCTAGATCGAGTAAGATTGAAGCTGAAAGAGTGTCAGAGGAGCAAATGAACCTCCAAAAAGTGAAAATCAAATTTTAGAAAAAACACAAGTTAAATACTGCATGGACAGTATTTCTATGTGTGGGGGCATTATTAGGGGGAGGTGTCTTGTCAAAATATGGCTGGACTAAAGACCTCAACCCGGATAGGGTGGAAGGCCCCATGATCGGTCTGTTACTAATCGGTGACCGATAAAGACCTGACCAAGGCCTGTAGTAAGCTTGGTTAGGCATTACAGGAGTTAACACTAAGACCGAGGGGTCTTAGAGAGCCCTCTAGCGGGGCGAATAGAGCTAGATCGAGCCTTGGGAAAGCTAGATCGAGCAGGACTGAAGCTAAGCAAGAGACCGAAAGGTCTGTCTGGTCCTCCTAGAGAGGCCAAGAGAAAGTACGAGAAGCTAACTAAAGCTTGATCAGGCCTTCAGCAAGCACGACCGAGCTGTACCGGGAGCTAACACTAAGACCGAGGGGTCTTAGAGAGCCCTCTAGCAGGGCGAATAGATCTAGATCGAGCCTTGGGAAAGCTAGATCGAGCAGGACTGAAGCTAAACGATAGACCGAGAGGTCTGTCTGGTCCTCCTAGAGAGGCCAAGAGAAAGTACGAGAAGCTAACTAAAGCTTGATCGGGCCTTCAGCAAGCACGACCGAGCTGTACCGGAGCTAACACTAAGACCGAGGGGTCTTAGAGAGCCCTCTAGCAGGGCGAATAGAGCTAGATCGAGCCTTGGGAAAGCTAGATCAAGCAGGACTGAAGCTAAACGATAGACCGAGAGGTCTGTCTGGTCCTCCTATAGAGGCCAAGAGAAAGTACGAGAATCTAACTAAAGCTTGATCGGGCCTTCAGCAAGCACGACCGAGCTGTACCGGAGCTAACACTAAGACCGAGGGGTCTTAGAGAGCCCTCTAGCAGGGCGAATAGAGCTAGATCGAGCCTTGGGAAAGCTAGATCGAGCAGGACTGAAGCTAAACGATAGACCGAGAGGTCTGTCTGGTCCTCCTAGAGAGGCCAAGAGGAAGTACGAGAAGCTAACTAAAGCTTGATCGCGCCTTCAGCAAGCACGATTGAGCAAGACCGGAGCTAACACTAAGACCGAAGTGTCTTAGAGAGCCCTCTAGTGGGGCGAATAGAGCTAGATCGAGCCTTGGGAAAGCTAGATCGAGTAAGATTGAAGCTGAAAGAGTGTCAGAGGAGCAAATGAACCTCCAAAAAGTGAAAATCAAATTTTAGAAAAAAACACAAGTTAAATACTGCATGGACAGTAATTCTATGTGTGGGGCATTATTAGGGAGAGGTGTCTTGTCAAAATATGGCTGGACTAAAGACCTCAACCCGGATAGGGTGGAAGGCCCTATGATTGGTCTGTTACTAATCGGTGACCGATAAAGACCTGACCAAGGCCTGTAGTAAGCTTGGTTAGGCATTACAGAAGATAACACTAAGACCGAGGGGTCTTAGAGAGCCCTCTAGCGGGGCGAATAGAGCTTGATCAAGCCTTGGGCAAGCTAGATCGAGCAGGACTGAAGCTAAACGATAGACCGAGAGGTCTGTCTGGTCCTCCTAGAGAGGCCAAGAGAAAGTACGAGAATCTAACTAAAGCTGGGTCGGGCCTTCAGCAAGCACGACCGAGCAGTACCGGAGCTAACACTAAGACCGAGGGGTCTTAGAGAGCCCTCTAGTGGGGCGAATAGAGCTAGATCGAGCCTTGGGAAAGCTAGATCGAGCAGGACTGAAGCTAAACGATAAACCGAAAGGTCTGACGGGTCCTCATAAGAGGCATGGAGAAAGATCTGATACTAAAGTACCTCTCGGAAGTAATAAAATATGCCTGATGAAGCCGGGTATGATGTTTGTTGTTTGATGGCATTCATCGATTAGGTCTGGTGGATTCCCCATTACTCCGAGTGGTACTAGTAGAGGCTCCTACAGGGGTGAGCAAAGCGAGATCAAGCCTTAGGCAAGCTAGATCGAGCAGAACTGAAGCTGAAAAGCAAAATAAATGACAGGTCTGTCCAAATCAATAAACTTGAAATCCAGTGTGGTCACCACGGGTCACGAGGTGAATTCCTAGCGATTGTCTGCTGAACGTATAGGAAGGCCCGAAACGAACGATAATTTCATTGCACAGTGGAGATACTATACGTTCAGGAGTAGCATACATCGGGTTTGATCTATGATCATGTCTGGTCTCCGAGGATCCACCGGGTTACCAACTGGCACCGCTGTACTGGGTGTAAAACTGGGCCACCTGAAGTCCCGGGTGTAAAACTAGGTGCCTCTGTGCCAAAGTAGCGGCTTGCGTAGTGCATTATGCCTCCGGCTTGCGAAATGGTTATAAGCAATAACAACAGGACGCCGCGGGGTGTTCACTTAAAGGAGTAACGTTCTCTCAAGGGAGGGGATCTAAAAATCTTGATAAAACATTTATTCTATGCAAAATTTGTGCGCAAATTTTGCAAAGTAAAAAGCTGCACTGTAGCAAATTCTATGTGTGTAGCATTATTAGGGAAGTGTTGTTTGATGGCACCTCTCTACTTGATGCACCAAAGAACTACCTTGATGGCTCATGACCGCTGGTAATCTGTCGTCGCTAGTAGTTCGGAACTGAGAACAAATATGTTCGCAAATTACAACAATTATACAGCATATTGCTGAATAAAGCAGAACCGAATAATACTCAGTGACTTTACACCAAGACTGACTAATGTCTGGATTGTATCGTCCTACTCGAGTAAGGCGAAGAAAAGCTAGAAAGATACGCTTTTCACAAAGCAGGCTTAATGCATGCAAACCAAGGAGGAAGGAGTGATGCCCCTCCTTATAATAAGCAGAACCAAATAAAGAACAACAGACAGCATCATCTGTACAGTGACCAAGAAGAGGTGAAACTTCTGTATGTGAAAAGGCAATTTGAGCGAGATTTATTAGCAGACTAGTATTATGTTGTTTCTAGTAGGCGAAAGCCGAAAACATCAACATGTGAAAATCTGATATTAAATCCTCAATCATTTTCCCTAGTATTATACAGCTATGAGTAACCTTAATTGGACACGGCAATTATTGCTGACCGGTGAAACTTTCGCATGGGAAAGACACACACACTTCTTGACAAAGCAATAAGTATTATGCTGTTTCTAGTACGCGAAAGCAGAAACATCAGCATGTGAAAGTTGTGAAGTTGAAGAATTTTTGTGTTGAGTACGATGTTGTTACTAGTAACC